>NC_049201.1:56470576-56488076 GCF_013347855.1 Anguilla anguilla | reverse complement strand
ATGCTTTGTTCTTTAAAAGAAAAAAACCCTACATTTTGGCATAGCACATCAGGCCACACAGGAGTGGATTGTGGGTAGAATGCAGCCAAGATCCCCCTGACTGGAATCAACAGTAATCATGAAAACCCACTGAATATATCTGACCTGTCTATTCAAGTAGCTGAGCTGAGGCAATCTGAGTGCTAGCCAGATGAGCATCAGAATAGGATATCAGAGTGCTGAAACCCTATCCCTGTGTCCATCCCAGCGGTCCTCAGTCAATACGAGGGCCATTCCATCTCAAATCAGACAGTGCCTACAGACTGATGTCACACAATCGGTCCAATTTAAATAAACATTCTGTAACCATCCATATGATAAAATATAAAGTTTGGGGTCTGTATTATACTATAAGTAGTTTACTAAATATAGGGGTCCACCACGAGTACACAACGAAACCAAATAATCATAGAAAACTTATAATTTTGTTTATTCTCCCACACAATCTCAAGAACCAAGATGTACAATTGCTGCTGGAGGCACAAAAAGAACATACTGTACACAAAGAACACAGTGAAACCTACATTACATACTTCAGGGAAAACAAGGCTCTGTTTTCAACTTTGAGGTCATCACTGTCCCATGCAGCCCTGTAATAAAGTTAGGCTTATCATATCTCCGTTCAGTTCTCAATTCAAGTGTGCTGTGCAATCCACCCAGTTTCCTTTTCGCAATAACAATGTCGCTCATTTGGAGGTTGTTTGGGGACAGTTAAAGGAGCTGGAAAAATTTCAAACAACGTTTTCTATGTGAATTTGGATGTGACCTCCAAAGCAACCAAGGTGATAGCCATCAGTCTTTGCTATAGTGAACCCTAAATGTTTGAACCCAAGAAGAAAGAACCCAATATGTTTTGGCCTGGTCCTTCCAAGGATGCAGGCTGTTGCGGGGAGATGAGGACAGATGAGTTTTCAGGAAAAATCCAAGGACTCTCTAAAAGCTTTATGATAAAACATTACGATCTTGATTTGTCTCATTGCATCTTTAATCTCAACTGGGTTTAGAAGCATTTGCCTGTTCATGCTAGAATTGTTTGCTGGTGGTGATCAAGGATGATAGCTACTGATTGAAAAATGAAGCGTTCTGTGCGCAATGCTGCAATATGAATTATAGCCAAACTCACCAGTGTATTCTTAAATACTAAAATCTCAAAATCAAATACCTATCCATCACATTCATAGTGCCTCAGGGCCTGTGCATACTGAAATGGTTTGGCATGCTATTACTCTGTTGGGCTTCTGATGAATTCTAAACTTCACAAGCCAGTTAAATGCTGCGTAAAAGTAAATAATCACAGCTCTGAATGAATGGGGCTGAAAATTAAGGTAGAATAAAGCATTCAATGAAAATTTTTTAAATTACTACTGTTTCCTTTCAGCAAAGGCTCCAAATGTGCATGAGGGCTATGATGTTGCTATGTGTGCGCTATTCCAATCTTAATTCAAATCCGCATTATCAGGGGATTCTTTCTGTAAGTAGGCTACATAGCTTGTGTTTGTTGTTTTTGATCATTTAATTTACAACAAACAGGTATTAAGTACATACCTTGCAGTCGTGATGCAGCTAACTTGCTAAGATGTACAGGAGCTATCAGTGCTTAGCTAAGATAAACTAGTGCTTGCATACTGTACGAATGAATTAACGCACAAAAAATGGGTAACGCACAAAAGTTCTATGTTCTAACTAGTACTCGGCATTCAGAGTGCCGAACATTAAATGAGGGTCTAAGTCGTTGAACCGCTGGTTCCAGAAAATAAGCATGTTTTACTCATTCCTCACTGTCCCGGCAGTAACCCTTGCTCATTCTGCATTATGTTGTCAAGCAATGCCACCGCCATTTTGTTTTCCAGTTTGTATTTATCTACCCAGGTCCAGGAGGGCCCCAGCAGGGGCAGAGCAGCTCGACAACGGTCCTGGCTATACCTCTGTTTTGCCTTTCATATTACGGTGCGTATCAAATCTGACAGGAAAAAGGACCAAACCCAGAGCAGGCCATGTGGTTCTGCTCCATCAAACACACATGCCTTTTCCTACAATGCAGCCAGGTTATGGAAACCCTCATAGAGCAAGGGCTCAAATAGCGTCCACTGTTTGTGCTGATATATTTATATGGACAGCAGAGACAGCAAAATAGTCTCTGCAATCTCAGCAAAACGGGAGAGAAAGATACAGACACGTATGAACACACACAAATGCTTTTTTGTGTGCTTGCATGTGTATTTACAAATGTATTATGTACGTGAATATAACATGAACATGCATGCGTGTATATCTTTGTACATCTGTTTATATTTCTGTATATCTGTGTATTTGTGCCTGTATTTGTGTGTGTGTGTGAGGGTATATGTGAGTGTGTGTAGGTTTACTTATAATGCAGTAATATTTAAACTCTGATTTCTAAATGACTGCATATCTTCAGTGACCCGGTTACCTGCATTGCTCTCATTACGCTGGCGTATTGATTTCTGAGTCGTGGGGGTGAATGATGCGGTGCGGAGGGCTGCTGCGGCGGGCTGCGCGTTTCCGTGCGAGTAAACACGCCCTCCCGGAGCGCAGCGCCGTGACACACGGAGCGCGTGCGGATGTCGCGTCCCGCGTCCGTTTAGAAGTGGAAATGCGGGCGATTAAAGAAAGGAATGGGGCCGAAAGAGACGGAGAGCCCCGGGCCGTGTAATATCCAGCCATGTTTACGCCGGGCGCTCGGCCGTTCATCACGCTGCTTAATTAGGCTCTGCCCCGGAAACGCACAGCACAAGCGCCGCGCACGCTATTTATCAGCCGCCGCTGGCTCTCTCCCACCGTCACTGCTGACTCGCTCCAGAACTTTCTGCTTCAAAACAGGCAGCCAATTAGAAGCATGCGGCATTTACGTTATAGACCATCTCGCAAAGATGACCCCAATACCCCTACACCCCTACCCTCCTCTCTGTCGAATCAGTTTTGCTGTCGCCTTGTCCCTTTAACTGCCTCTATCATCGCCTTTACAGGCGGCGGCACTTCAGGGCTTGAATTTAATAAAACCACTTGTGTATTGGATTTGAATTTAACATTCACCAGGTAACTTGAAATGTAATGTGAACATCTCTATCAGCAGATCCTGGCTAGCCTGCATGTTTCAGAACTTAAAGGGGCAGCCACACGTGTGGGCAGCTCATTCTCAAGACAACCACCAACAGATCATGTCAATGTGAGAATATTTTTAAAAAATATATGTGGATACATACAATATGTTTCAGTGATACTTCCATAAATCTCTTGCCATGTGAAGCAGGCAACACACATTCGCCATTGGAAAGACTAGTATATTTTGACATAAATACTCCAATACTGCATAAAGACAATGCTTTTCCATAAAAGGCCCACACTCCCTTAGAACTAGAGACAGAGTGGGGGAGGTGGAGGAAAATGGAGAGAGAAGGAGCAAAAATTAAACAGATATTAAAAGAAACAGAGAGGAGAGAGAGCCAGTCCCTTGCATCCTTCCTGTTTCCTTACCTCCATAGCCTCCTGACAATTTCTCTCCCAGGCGCTTCCTCTAATTATTGCTATTAGCGTTTTTTACTTGTTTAGTCATGTGCCAACAGCCATTTTCTATTATTATACAGGAAGGACACACATTCAGATACATACAATGACACACTAATACGCATACTTGCACTCACGCACACACACACACACAGGCACACAAACACACGCACACACACACTCACTCACACGCACGCACACACTCACGCACACACACACGCACACACACACACAGGCACACACTCACACGCGCACGCACACACACACACACACGCACACACACACACACACACACACACACACACACACACACACACACACACACACACACACACACGCACACACACACACGCACACACACACACACACACACACACAAACACTCCAAATAATGACATCTATTTGAAAGGCATGGGGGCAGTCAGCAGCTGATATTGAAGGACGCTGTGGCAGCTCCCATAAGTTTTAGGTCACAGACGCTGCTTTTGGCAACAGGAGAGAAAACAGCTCCCATCTCCCCCTGCGCTGTGCATAGGATCACACACAGGGAGAACAGCGCACAAAGGCCTCACGCTTCGCTTCTGCACAAACATCCAGCGCAAAATAGCGTGGGTGGGAAGAGGCCAAAGGTGCCCCAGCGTAGCCAACACTCAAAGAGTTATACACTTTCTCAAATCCCTCCAGGCACCATTTTGAACAAAATAAATTCCATTAGGACAGTAAGTGCAGGCATATTACAGTACATGCAAGCAGGGTCACAGGGATTGTAAAAATAATAATCATAACAATAATGATCAAAAATAACAACAATTAAAAGATTGCTTACCCGTTCTGCATAGCAGCAGGGTCGTATGTTAATGCCATGCTAGTCTGAAACAGAAGAGAAATGATTATCAGTATTCATTGGTGAGTAGCACAATGTTTTGATTTCCCTAAAGAAAAGAATAAACACGCGAAACGCAGCCCTAGCCATCGTAAACACTGCTCCTGATAGGCACTGTGCAAGAAATAGTACAACTGGGCCATTTACTTGAGTAAAAGCATTATGGTGGCAAGGCTGTCGCGGAAGTTGTTTGGCATTGCGCAGCTGGGAGAGGCATTGCTCATGTTGACATCACCAGGGAGGGTAAATAATCC
This sequence comes from Anguilla anguilla, assembly GCF_013347855.1. Classification (NCBI taxonomy): domain Eukaryota; kingdom Metazoa; phylum Chordata; class Actinopteri; order Anguilliformes; family Anguillidae; genus Anguilla; species Anguilla anguilla. The sequence continues at coordinate 56,483,375 of NC_049201.1, read as the reverse complement.
CCGGAAATAAATGCCAGCGCTGTTTGCTCTATATTGGATTTTGGTGGATCGCAGGCGAGCGGTGAAAAGGGCGGCTCTCTTCCCCGGCCGCCACCAAACCGCCATCCGTCACGGCGGGGCCGCTCCCACGGGGGGGAGCGCGGCGGGCGGAGCCCTTCTGCAGGCCCGCCGCCGAGCGCGCCTCCCGCCAAACCCCGCCCCGCCGCGCTTCCACACGCCTGGCGTGGAGCAGCGCTGTGCGGCGCACGGGGGTGTGGTGCGCTCAAACTGTTTTTCCCAGGAACGGGGACGTAAATTTCAGTCCGACCGCATCTCGCTGGCAGAGGAAATGGAGGCGGCGGCAGTGAAGAGTCACATGGAAAAACTGGAACTTCAAAAAACACTCATCGCTCACAAATCTCCGCCTCAGCCATCCTCCAAACATGCCCACCCGTCATCTCTAAAGCCCGCCCCAAAGGGGCCAGCACTCCAGGCGTAGCCTGTGATGATGAATGGCTTAGGGAGTGAGCAGCTGCAATTTTATTGGATGGCTGGTATAGAAGGCCCGGCTGTGATTGGCTGGCAGACTGGGTAAAGATGGGCGTAGCGTAAAGGGTTGTTTCAGGACAGGCGCTGCACAGCTGTGGGACACCTGCGTTTTGGCGGGAAACCAAAGTGGTCATGAGTCCGATTATAGGGCCTCATTTCTCATGCTGGAGAAAACGGGAAAGCCAGCCTTCCTCCCCAGAGAGAAACAGAGGAAGTGTACACACTCCTTTGGCATGCTCTCTCCTTCCCTCCCTCTCTTACTTTCTCGCTCTCTCTCTTTCTCTCTCTCCCACCGAATGGACTATCCAATAATTATGTTTCTTACTACGCAGTAACAATTGGCACTTTATTGCATATTAATGGCTTTCTGTTTCTACAAATAAATTCACAACTGAATTAGCCTTTTCAGAAGTGAACGGCATCTTAGTGACTGAAGTCATACAGAGAGCCAGACCTATCAGCAATCCAGAATCTTCTGTAAAAACAAGATACACCACACAGCTGCTAGTGCAGGCTTCAGTACAACGTCCTTAGGAGCACCTAAATAAAGCTCTTCATAAAGAGAGAGGAAGAGAGAGGGGAGGCTGGTAACTGGTGAAAGGCTATGTTCTCTGTACATGACAAATCAGGTCACCTGACCCTGCTAAGCCAGTACTGAGGCCCTGAGGTGTTATTTACAGAGAGGGCCCAACAGAACTGGACACACCGTAGCTCCAGTGTGCCATTCCACAGGAGCTCCAGTGGAATGGCTAGGAGGCAGCTAGCCGCACAGGACAGATGCTCAGACATTCCCCGTGACCGAGCGCGGCGGCGGCGAGCGCTAAAGAGACGCCGCCGCGCTGAACACAATGGCAGTTACAGCTCTCCGGCGTTAATAACACGGTATTATTTCCCCCGTTATCGCAGGAGAAATGAACTCATCTCGGGACGCGTGAGGAGGCATCAGGCGCGGCGGTGCGGGCGGCTCAGCCGGGCACGCTGTAATTGAGTCTGAGCGTGGGCGCAGAACGGCTGACAGCAGCAGTTTGGGTCTGCACCTCCGCCCGACGGCTTCTCCTCCTCCCCTCCCCCTCCCTCCTCCCCAGCCCCCTCCCCTCCCCCTCCCTCCTCCCCCTCCCCCTCCCTCCTCCCTCCTCCCTGCCGTCCTCCTCCCCGCCGCGCTCTCTCTCAGACAAACCGCACGGACCGGCACTCGAGCGGCTCGGCGGGCGTGCTAGCGCCGGCTTGCTAAAGGAGAGGAGCGTGCAGGCGGCCCCTCTCGACCCGCACCCGCACCCGCAGCCGCTCCGCTTCGGGCCCGCCCAACACACTGACGTCTGCAGCGAGAGCCTCCCGTCAGACTCTCCACAGCAGTCACAACGCTCACCCAACGTTCCCAGAACGTTAGCAATGTGTTAGCGGCGTTACAGAATGCAGGAGCAGGCCCGCTCCTGGGAGTCTGAGACGATTTATTGTGAAAGATGAAGCAATTTCACCCGGGCACATATGGAACCATTTGGAATCAGGAATCGTTTTGGGGTGGGGGGTCGGGGGGGGGGGGGGGGGGCAGAGGAGCTTGCCAATGCTGAGAACATACATGGCTTTTTCACTTCTGTGAATTCAATACTTCATTTATTAATCAGAATTCACAGATTTACAACTTAAAAACAGCAGTGGCTTTCACGTGACTTGCCATACATTTTTCTTCTAGAACGTTCCACAGTTGAAGAGTGCACGAGCGGGACCCCTTCCAGGGAATGTGCGTAATGGTCCTGTATCAAATGACTTTCCTCGAAATCACTGTGCTTATTTAACTGATAAAAGAGAAGGTTTCTCCCATGTTGTTGTTATTAGGTCTGGCCTTTTGATTGAGACTGAAAACCATTTCAGCATGGGCCCATGTTCACTCTCTGACAGATGAAAACAGCGTTTACACACCGATCAATTTACACGGCCGTTTTCAAAAATTACGCCTCCATTTTGAGATAGCGTGTTCTACTTTTCCACCTTTGGCTTTTCCAAATTGTTACCCCCTTCCCCCCGTGAAGGTCGCATATAAAATCATGAACACCTGGGTGTGGTTTGGCATGGGATTAGGATACATTTGTACCTCGATAATGTTTGACCCCAAGAGAGAGCATGAAGTCTCGCTCTTAATAGTCTTATTATGGGCACTGCTGGCAGGGTAGGTCGCGGGTGCATTCCTTAGGCATCACGCAATAGCAGCACAGCATGGAGAGAGCTGGGATTATTTTTTGGGGGGAAGGGGCATTAACTGTGGCTCATTTTGGGGAAACAAGTGGAGAGAGATGAACTGGCTGGTTGAGAGGCATGTGGTTAAATGCAGCCAGATGTCTGTGCTCGGTGATGCCGTGAACCCTTCCACCCGCGTGGCAGCCTGTGCCCTTGCCCGTGGCCAGGCCAGGCCTGCCAGTCAGCCTTGGGCTCTTCCTGTTTCAGGCGGCGGTTAGCGGTAAACTCACCTCCCCTTCTCGGGGCCACGGTCGGCCGTTCTGGGGGTATTTGGTCTGGTTTTGCCGCTTCTTCTGTCCTCCGTCTGCGAATTTGCACAGCAAAGGCTCGGAGGGCGCTGCAGAGAAGGGGAGAGACAACACCAATCAGCCAATCAGCTCCCCTCAGAGAAGAGGAAAAAAAAACACCAATCAGTGCCCGCCTTAGAGGGAGAGAGACACAAACTAGCCAGGCTCTCCAATCAGTGAAGTGGCTGGAAGCAAGACTGGGATGGGAGCCACAGAGGAGACACAGAGACACTTTTATAGATCACTATGCCCTTCTGAAGTATGAAGCATGAAGCCATGAAACTGCATTGCTGTATATCGCTGAAATAATAATGGGTCGAATCACAGTGGTAAATAACCTGAGGACACAAACAAGCCCGAGTTCCCACAGCTAAAGCTGATTGCTCGAGGGCTTCATTGTTTGCAGATGAGCGGGGGCACAACTGGGCTTTTATCAGTGTGATTCATGTAAAACACCAGCTCAATTACAGACCCCCACATTCAACAATAACAAGCACAGCCAACGTAATGACCACCCTTTGGCTCAGCTCATAGACCCTGAACAAACATCCCTCTTTGAATAAAAATGGAGTCTCATGTCAAGTGGCAGGTTGTTATATGAAAGACGGTGATTTTGAACTAAAACTTAAATGAAATGAGTTTCTGGCTCTCACATTTAGTCCATTTCACTGAAAATCAGTCCTCCCCCCCAAAAAAACTTCCGGATTACAGTTCTGGGGATGGAGGGTTGGCTATCTGGGGTTCTAACTGCGGCTGTTTTATGTCAGTGATATCCTGGCTGTAGAAGATGCCAGCAGTTGAAAAGCTCAGACTCGAGCCCTCGTCTGCCGAAATGTCACCTGACACCTGCAGGAGGCCCTCCCTGTCCTCACCTCTACATTAGGAGAGCACCACGCACAGCCGGCCTGACAACCAGACACAAGAGCCTCAGTCCACCGCCCTGCACCTCCCAAAGAATCCACACAACTCCTCACACTCAATCTGCACCTCGCACAATAATGTACCATAGAAAGTGCCAAAGACTGTCATACAGGAGATGGGAAAAAAACAAAGAGCAACATCAGACAGGGACAACACCACAATATATACATCTAGCGGTACCTTACTTTTCTGTGTAACAATACACAGAAAAGTACGGTATGTGCTGTGCTGTGCTGTGCTGTGCTGTTTACAAGAAACTCCTGCAGTTTTTTTCCGTCTGGCAGTACGATCTGCGGCAGTAAGACCGTAAAGGCCGCTCTGTTAGCATGCAAAACCAGGCCATCAAGCAGCGCTTAAAGTTTCTGCGTCCGCACATGACTCACCCACTGACCTGAAATGTGACGCATAGCGTCGGAAACGCCAGCCGCTAACGAGACCCTCAGAGACCACTTCGTTTAAAAGGATGTACTCCTGTTGCCATGGAGATGAGTAAACACGGCGAGGATTGGACGTACACTGCCTTCCTTTCCCCTCCCGCGACCTCGCGAACACGTCCTGCGTCAGCTGGCAGCGACTTGGCCTGGGGCAGACGGGCGCGGCCGGCGCGCTGGGGCTGGGTTTACGATGGCAGGGCGGGTGCTGTACCGTTAGAGGGGAATCTTTCTCTAATGCTCTCATTCGCCCCCTGTCCCAGCGCATCGCACTCGATTAACCGAACCCCGCTACTACAGCGGGTCTGAGGAACGTGCCCGGATTGGCCAAACGGGCATCTCCACCATGCTCCTCGACCAAACCCGGCCCACGGTGCAGCGTTACAGCCCTTCCACTCAGCAGCTGCTTTCAGACGCCGCGTAGCTGTGATTTCCACTGTACAGGGACAAACAAGTCCCCGCGGACTGAACGAATGGGGGCCAGCTCACACGAACGAGCTGAGAGTCACTCACGCTCACAGAGCACAGCCGGAGCCCTGAGCCTGACTCAGCCCAGGGCAAACCTGGACCGGAATCCTGAGGACACTGGGCCATTCAGTGGAGGACTTCTAACAGAAACCAAAGAAGAAGGGAATATGTGGCGGGGTAGTACAGTGAACCAGAAACTGATAAACATCACCACACAGCTGAGAGACAGCACAGTAATTACTGAGCTTTAGTAAGAGCTGTCACTGACCACTGCCCAAGTGTGACCCGGTACCTTTACTCTATATGCAGTATCACTTCCTTCATCTGAACAGACCTGCCTAGAGCAATTCCAAACCTTGATCCGTACAGGAAATATAAATCACATCTCAGAACCAGAGGCCAGGTACAGTGGTTTAATTAAAAATTCACTGACCAAAAAATTGATTCTGAAAAACATGAACGAGCACTGAAAACCCTTCCCAATTTGTGATGTTTGATTGGGTCTACAGGCCAAAGCCAACGGGCTGCTTTATTTCTGTAACACCGACAATACTGTTACTGGTGTTACAACAATACTGCGGAGACCAAAAAGGCACTTAACAGGCAGAAAACACAACCCAGCTTTTCAAATACAAATCAATTCTTTTTTTATTAAAAAACACACGTTGGATGATAACCTTGTGGTAAAATCATCGGATCGTTTTCTCAGCCCTGAAAAGGCCAGAGTTGAGGAGCGGAGTGTGCGTGCGTGTGTGTGTGTGTGTGTGTACCTGCCAGTAAGGCACAAAGCCCTCTTTGTCTGGACCAGCAGGTGGTCCAGCTCACCTGGTGCGGACAGGTGCAGCAGGGCATGGGGAGATCCCAGGCGGAAGGGCAGGGGTGGATTCTGAAAAGGGCGTGACTTTGTGTTTATCACAAATTCTCACTGCGTGTGTACGTTACGTATGTGTGTATGTGTGTTTTTTTTCTGAGAAATAAATATATATTTGAATTTGAAAGGAGGGTGAGTCCACATTTGTGTGTACGTATGTGAGAAAGAGAAGTATGAGAGTGATAGAGAGAGACAGTTGAAACACTCCTTATCATGTTTACATTGTCAAATTTGCAGTGCATTGTGGCACTACAGATGATCGTCAAGATACGAGGAGTGCCACTGAAACCATGTCATACCACAGACAGGCAAGGGGAACGTCTTTGTCTTTGTCTTTCTCTTTAAGCACGACCCCACCTCACAAACGACATGGCCGCACCTGTGATAGGCGACTGCCACCGTTACGTACGCACTAACGACAATACATCTGCACAGAGTAGCTGCTTCGCTGAGTCATTCCACGACATATCAGCTATTCTGACAGGAAACTCACTTCAACTTCTTAGTGATTTCGCTAACCACTTAATACCTCATTTTGAATGCAACAATCAGCCTGACAAATTAAAGGGCTGCTGGTACACAAGAAAATTGTTCTAAAAGATGCTTCAGTCCTCCTGCAATTTTTTAGCATATGAATATGAAAGAGGCTGACAAGTTCATGAGAGTGTCTGTGCATGTGTTTATATGTCCAGTAAAAAAAGTATTGGAACAAAAACACAATTTTTGTTGTTTTGGTTCTGTACACAGAATATTGGATTTAAAATAAAATAGTGAACATGGGGTTATAGTGCAGACTCTTAATTTGAGGGTATACATATCCATATCAGGTGATCTGTGTAGCCCTTTTAATACATAATCACACACACACACACACACACACACAATATCACACTTTCATAAAACAACTCCACAGCTGACTTTCTGTCTCATTTCAAAGCTGTGAAGTAGCTCTTTGTACGGTGTATATAAGATGAAGACTGCACTTCACACGCTGTACTTTCTAACAACGGTAAGTGAAGTGAAGCTGCTGTGAAAGTGAATCAGAATGTTCCAGGGCTCTCCCACAGTAAGTGTGCATGGGGCTGGCTGGCTCTCGGAGCAGGTGGAGAAGCAGAGTGAGCCTGGCCCACGGAAAGGCCAGCTGTGCCCAGCGTGGCTTTCAATACCCACAACCCCAAGCGGCGGGCAGCGGTGCCAGGCGCAGAGACTGCTGGGTAAAAGCGCGCGGTTCCGAGCCGCGCCATATAAGGCAAAGCGGCGCTCGCCGAGGGGAAGCAGCAGCTGTGCTCTGGGGCCCGGGGAGAGCGGGCTGTGTGCGGGCTGTGTGCGGGCGGTGTGCGGGCGGTGTGCGGGCGATGTGCGGGCCGTGTGCGGGCCGTGTGCGGGCCAGGCCCTCTACGCTGGGAGAGCTCCAGCCAGCCCAGCGCTGCCAGAACAGCACCGCAGTAAAACACCGTGACACCGAGGGCAGAGGTGTAGGAAACCAGCCAGCCAGGATGGCTCTAAATCCCACACCGTGTGTGTGTGTGTCTGTGTGTGTGTGTGCGCGTGTTTGTGTGTGTGTGTGCGTGTCACAAAAACATTCACACAAGCAGACAGCCCCTACCACATTCACTTCCAAGGCGTATATTACATTTTGGGTTATGGCGAGGCAGGGAGGGGCGGGGTGGGGAACATGTGTTTCTAATTAAGGCCCGGCCGTCATCCCCGCCTCTGTTCTCACCCACTGTCCTGGCCCCACCCCCACAGGCTGCGGGCCGTCCCCCCGCCACACCTACGCTCCGTCTCCGTTCCGCGCCAAAACAGTCTCAGAGATTTAAAGCAGTCCCCTGCCTCCTGCACCCACAGTTGTTCCAAGGCCAATTAGCGGGACCGCAGTGGGTGGGGTCGAGGTCAGGGAGGGGTGGGCGGCAGTGGGGGCCGGTCTGGCTCCATCAAGCCCGTCAACAAAATGTCCCCAGATTGAGACCGAAGGGCTCCTGCGGCGCGGGGTTTACGAGCCATTCATGTAAAGGGCAGCGGGAGACTTCTCTGCTCATTAATTCCTTCCACTCTACATCAGGGGGTGAGAACCCTGATAAACATCCCAGGATAAACTGAGAGACCCACCAGCCGGCCTCCAGCACATGACCTGCCCAGGGTAAGAAAGAGCAGGCCTACATCATATCAGCTATTATGAAAAGGTGGGGGGTGATTCTGTCCATAGCAAGGCTGTAAATGAGCTAACAGGGAAGGCGCTGAGTGTGATCACAGCCCGAGTGAGCCGTGCTTTTCCATTGGCCAGTGAAAAAGACAGGTGCAAACAGCCCCCCCTTTACCCGCAGACACACAGGGAGAAACAGACCTACACATGCACACACATATACTGTACACGCACACACACAAATACACACATGCAAACACATACATGCACACGCGCACGTATATGCACATACACATACACAAAGAGTAAACTGAAAAATTCCACTTTAATTATTGCCTGTAAAGGAAACCAGTTTCTACCTCTTCATTTTTATTATTATTATTTTAAAAAAAAACTTTTTTTAACAAGGGGAGTTGGCAGCTGTTCACAAAACACAGCCCTGTCATCCTGTAAACATTTTGGCTGGTGATGAAAGCAGGATCTTATCCAACTTTTGTTCAAGCAGGACGAACCAATCAGGGCCCCTCAATCCCTAGCCTCACCGGGGGCTGGGTGTGTGTGTGTGAGGGAGATGGGGCAGGGGGAATTAACTTACTGAATGACTGACTGAACACATTGTAGACTTGCGATAAATCATTTCCTTGATGGAGATTCAGCCGTACCATGATTGGCTGTACAGCTGAACAATAATTGGCTCTGTACGGCAGTGAGGAAAATCTTCTTGGGAAGTGTGCATCTGCACGGCTGTACAAAGCACAGTCACAGGAAGTGAGGGCCATCTGGGATACACACAAAGACACAGAGCGCTGACCTATCGGACCTCAGAAAACAAGTCGCTACTCAGTATAAGCACAGTTATTAATAAGCCCCTACATAATAGAATTCCCTCTCGCTTACTTTAACAATACAGGCAGCCATCTATAAAAAAGTAAATATATTCTGAAGCACGATTCTGTGTGTGTGTCTGTGTGTGTGTGTACTATATGTGTGTATGCGTGTGTGCGTCAGTGTACACTAATAATAGTGGCAGAGCTATGTTGCCATAATCCTTTCTATCTCTTATAAAGACTCTTCATCAGCGGCATTAGGGCTACTCTGGAGGGTTAATGCACCGATTGCAGTGCTGTCTCTCATACGTAAAAACATTCTGCTTCTTTATCACCCAGTCCCACATCCCCGGCATCTGTATTTTTTCCCTTGCCATTCACTTAGGTTTTAAGGGAAAATCAATGCTCCTGCTTTCAGATTGCATAAGGCAAAGCCCTTGAACACACACCTCATGAATGCTGCATGCGTGTGCATGTCCTTGTGTTCCAGGGCCTTGTTTACACTCAGTACAAAAGCAGCACTTATGGCCAGGCACATAGGGTTCAGCCTGGGTTCAGCTCTAGACCCAACCAGCAGGGGAAAGTTCATGAGCATCACTGGTGGCCTTTTAAATCGGAGAGAAAAATGCTTGGTACACATGCACACGCGCACATGCGCACACACACACACATACACACACGCTCTGTTCTCTGAAGGATGTTTCATTATTCATTTCACGCTGCATGGAAATGGCTGAAATGCGCTGCATATTACATTCCATTCAGAGTTGACCCGAGGGCCTGCGGGAGCTAGGGGAGAATGACATCATCAAACCGGCAGCGTCTTCCGGACGGCCACGGCGTCCAGTGTGGGATTTATGACTGGCTGGAGACCCCCGGGCCAGAGGACCACTGGGTCAGATCCCGAGCGGAGGAGACATCGCTCTTATAGCCCTTTAAAGCGCATCTTTCCACAGCCCACCCATCCACACAGCCGGGCACTTCCTGGAGAGACTCAGGACAGGAGGCCTCCTCAGGGGAGCGGTAGCAGTGTGCGAGCGGGCGTTCTGGTCCATTCTGAATCCCTACTGCTCACGACCCTGGCGAAGGGCAGCGGGTTAGCGCTGTGAAACAGTCGCGGGTCGGCCGGATGGTCACGGGTAAAACAGACTCGCGGTCAGGGCTCGCTGAAAAGAGCTCTATGTGCTCCAGACGGGAGAGAGGATAAACACAGCCTGAGCTTTTAAGGCTGGAGATGTTTCTGTATGAGCAGCATGGCACTGAGGCCAAGGAGACATTTTATTACACTGTCGCCATGGAGATTTTTAAAGATGGAAACCAAACAGCCAGGGTGGAAATTTAAAACGGAGAGCAAACACAATGCTTAATCAACTAATGTTCTCCAATTACTTCTGGGAAGCTTTTTTAATAGCTTCTTGGCGATTTGTACTCTTTTTGTTGTGTTTTGTTGGTGATTGATGCTTGGTGATGGTGTTGGCAATGCCACCGGAGAACAGCGTCTGCGGGTGCCATGTCTCGACTCCCTCTGCACGAGATGGAAAACTCAAACCAGGCCCTGGCAACTACGTTCGCGCCCTTCACTCCTGACTCCAATTGGCCAAATCAGGAACATATTACCGACAATCATCACCGCTGCCATGGAAATGCACCGCACACAGACCCAATCAAACAATCACTCAAAGGTGTATTTGTGTGTGTTCTAAGATATGTGCATATGCAGTCTGAAGGGCTATGAATGTGTGTTTATGAAGTTGTGCATGTGTGGGAGAGAGCGTTTGTGTGTGTGCATGGGTGGATGTGGGGTTAAAGAGCATGGTATAAGTGTATGTGTTTAATACCCGGGTTGAAGACACACACTCCCTGTATAATTGTTAGGTTTCTTCAGAGAGTTACAACTACGTGACGTGAGACCATCAGAAGTTATCAATGTGAAAGTCTGCAAGCCGAGCACAACGCTTTCATATTAAATGTTTATTATGTATCCAAAGCTGGCAGAATCAGATTAATTACTTGAAGAATCGTAAAAAAACACACAGGAAGCTTGTGCCACACCGGGACACATTTTACATGACGCTATGAATGAGCATGATGTTTTATCCTTTCAAACATTCCCTCCTGTCCAGCGTTAATGTAAATCTGCTCTAAAATGGCTCCTGATGGGTGACAACCTACACCTGATCCATCTGTTCCAAGCATACAGTAACTGCAAAGTGGAAGAATCCCGTCATTTAAATTCATGGAATCACAAGTGTGGAACCCTCCCCCTCCAATTCTAAAGCACTGCTGTCCATGTTCTGCACCATGGGTGGCAATCTCAACTTCCTGGTTCTGTGATGCCAGAGATGTGTGACAGAATTTACACCTGATGCACCATGGGTGGAGGGGGAGCTTGCAAATCTTCATGTTAGCACTGCATGTTTTCAGAGTCGAATCTAACACGGCTGGTTATGCTGTGCTAGTTTATAACCCAATGCTCTCATAGTCAATGCAGCACACACAGATGTGTATTATTAAGTGAGAAAAAAATGGATGTGCAGTACATCATATTGAAAATAAAAAGTCCATTAATATTGATTTTAAGTGAACTACCTCTTGCCCCGCTCTTTCCTCATTAAATACAAAAAGCATCTGTAAGGTCTTCCAAGCACTGGGTGGTGCACTGGATTATTCAACGCAGTGATCTTTCTGACTGGCGTTGGAGAACACAGTTACTCATAACAGGGGGAGCGACTGTTCTCTCGGCCTTGTGTGAAGAGGGCTGAGGACCAGAGCCAGGGCAGGAGACGGGCGCACCTGGAGGCGTGCTCCTGGGGCAGGGCCGCGGTAAGAGAAAGCAGGTGGGCTACCTGAAACAGAGCCACTGCTGTAAACATTCTGTGGCACAGCTACTCTCTGCTCACCTCTACAAAGCGTCGACCACAACAGCCAGCCAGGCCTCTGCTACTGACCCGCCGAGCTGGCATTTAAGTGATTTAGGAGAACAGAGAGAAGGAACAACGACCGGAGGATTTTATTCTATTTTTAAAATGGAGCTCAAAGCTAGATCCTCAAAACCACTTTTTTTGAACACGAGTGGAGCTGTAGCACATTTATTTTAGGAACCCTCTCCTTTAAAAAAATGTTCTGGTCCTGCAATAGAAACCTTTATTTCCCACAATTCCCTTTTAGCTCTTCGGTGTGATTGATGCAGCTCGGGCGAGAAACAAACAAAGCTGCACAGAAAGCCAGATTATTGTCTGTTGGGGAGATAAGATTATAATGAGAAAGCGTTCTGGGAAATTGATCCTTTACAGAAATCTATCTGATTAACCACGGCTTTAATAATCTTCCATGTCTCCACTATAACCAGAGTGAGAAAGAGTCAGAACAACAAAGGGATTTAGCCTTTGAGAGCAAAGTCCATTAAGATGCAATATCTTAATATGGGTTTTCAAAAAGCGCACTAGCTTGTGGAGGAATAATTCATGCACATTAAAAACTGCGATTAGATCACCATATGATAATCATCAGATGAATGACAAGACAAATTAAAGCAGCTTTCATTTTTATGCCATTTCTGAGATAGCGGGAGGCGGTGAACGTGGAGTTCAACAGTTTGTTTCCTCGTGGTAATGGCCAGAACTGCTGCAGTTAGGCTTAAACTGCCAATACTGAACATCACGCAGACACACACACACACACACACACACACACAAATGTTTGTATTGCTATACTTGTGAGGACTTCCCATTGACTTACATTCATTCCGTAACCTCTAACCCTAACCCTAACCCCAACCACTACATGCCTAACCTTAACCCTAACCTTAACCTAATTGTAACCCTAACCCTAACCCTAAGTCCTAACCTTAAAACAGCCTCTTGAACTTGTGGGGACCAGCAAAAAGTCCCCACCTTGCGTAGTTTTACTCATCTTTCTATCCTTGTGGGGACATTTGGTTCTCACAAAGATAGTAAAACATGCCCACACACACACACACACACAAAGGTACACTTGAAGACCAGTACTCATCTGTCTTAGCAGTAAGGGGTATATTTAACAAAATGTCTCCCATTTTTTACGCGTGTTCTCCATACTGCACCTGCCAACAG
>NC_049201.1:56310576-56465576 GCF_013347855.1 Anguilla anguilla | reverse complement strand
TAGCAAAGCAGAACTCCTGTACTTTTCTATGTTCACTGAAACGCTCACTGCTAATACAGCAGAGAAAAATTATGCACACATTGACCCACAATCAAGCTCACATTCACATGCACATGCATACACACACACACATGCACACACTCACATGCGTGCACGTGCAGACACACACACACACACACACTACGGGAGTCAATGGCAGCGACGGCTTTTGCACGGTGCACTTGCAGAAAGCTGACGCACCTGGGTTACTGTGTTACGCAGCTGTCATCATTATCTCGGGCAGAATCAGCACCTTGCTTTACCGTCTGTGTGTAATTATCAGACACCAGGCCTGTTCCAATGACTCCACTGCGGCCGTTAGTGTCTGCACGCGCGCACCACGTCAGCTTGACGAGGCCAGCCCCCCGTCCCTCCGTGCTCACACACCCACGGGGAGCCCCCCCACCCCCAGCTGTCCTGCCTACCATCTGAGGAATATCCCACTAAGCTTCAAACCAACACAATGAGAAAAGGAGGTACGTGTGTGTGTGCTTGCGTTTGTATGTGCTTCTGTGTGTTTGCGTGTGTGTGCCTCTGCGTGTGTGCACGTGCGTGTGCATATGTGTGTGTGCATGTATGTGTATGGATGGGCGGATGTGTGTATGTGTGAGTGTGTGTGCATGTGACAGTGTGAGTGGATGGGGGCAGGTGGAGGTGTGTTGCGTGAGTGTGTGTGCATGTGACAGTGTGAGTGGATGGGAGCAGGTGGAGGTGTGTTGTGTGAGTGTGTGTGCATGTGACAGTGTGAGTGGATGGGGGCAGGTGGAGGTGTGTTGCGTGAGTGTGTGTGCATGTGACAGTGTGAGTGGATGGGGGCAGGTGGAGGTGTGTTGTGTGAGTGTGTGTGCATGTGACAGTGTGAGTGGATGGGGGCAGGTGGAGGTGTGTTGAGTTTTGGGTTGAGGGCTAGGCTTGATCTGGACTTCACAGCAGGTGCCTCACATCAAGGCCAAGGTCAGGTATTCAGGTTCTGTGAATTGGAGCCCACACCCCAGTATGGGCCCACAGCATTCCAGGAGCACTTCTGCCCTGATGCAACACAAGCTGCAGAGGTGGGGGGGGGGTGTTGGTGGTGTTTGGGGGGGGGGGGGGGTATTGGCATGCCATACATTCTTTCCCTTTATCATGCTGAGTCCCATTGGATGTGGAAATATTTTCACACATTTTATGCTACAATGGTGCGTGTATAATGATTTGCTAACATCTTTATGCTGCATTGTTAGGTGGGAAATAATTTTCTATTATATTTACACTGCATTATTGGGTGGATAATGATTAGCTAATATCTGTATGCTGCAATGTTGGGTAGATATTTTATTTGCTAATATCTTCCTACTGCATTGTAGGGTGAATAATGATCAGCTATTCTCTTAACTCTGTGTGTATGTGCATGAATACACTATACAGGTAGTGAACAAACTTTAAACATCCACATTTACTAGTACTGACCATACATCTACATGTATGGTCAGTACTGCCAGCATTTCCTGTGCCATAGAGCCTTCAGGAGGAATATGACACCACTCCTCCACAGGAAAGTCAATCAAGCCAGTGGTGTTTGATAGACGTGGAAATGCTGTGTCAGGTGTTCTTCCACAGGATCCTGAAAATGCTAATGCGAAAGATGAATGGAACAATCTCTCACGATTCTGCCTCTCGGCGTCTCTATTGTCTAAATCAAAGACGGATAGCTGCAGTGCATTCCTGGTCTGCCGAAGATCAAAGACACTTTAATGATACGGATCTCACAGGAAGTGGACAGCTACACGCAGTGAAAGTTCCTGCAGCTCTAGGATCTCATGAGATGCGACCGGGTGCAAGCAAATAGAGCGACGGTATATTCAGGAACCCTTAAGCTAGCGACGTCCACAAAGCGCCCATAAATGTACCCGAATAAGCCGCAAGGCTTTGTCAGGAAGGGGTCAGTGAGCCCGTAGGGGACCCCACGTGAGCCTGAACCCCGGTAAAGCAGCGGCGTGAGCGCCAGGGCGGCTCCGCCCGTCTGAGAGTGGCCTCTCCAGGACGGGGTTCACGGCGCGAGGCTGGCGAGGCTGGCGAGGCTGGCGAGGCTGGCGAGCCGGGCGAGCCGGGCGGCTGCGTTAGCGCACACGCGGCCATCGATCGGCCTTCGCTCCCCAGCCAGGCGCGGACGGGCAGAGCTGCTCTGCAGTCCGCTCCAGTCTCGCTGCAGTCCAGAAAGAAAGAACAAAAATCAATGGCAGGCTATTTCTGAGTTTAGAACTTTGATATCAATGCTCCTTCCGCAAGGTTCAATCCATTACTGTAGCCGAGACCTCAGTATATTTATCCATCTTTTGAAGTCCGGGGCTTTTAGACGAGCGATATGTCAGAGCATATCCTTTCTTCATTTCCCTCCAGCGGCACTCTTCTGAAAAGAGACACGCTTGTGTGTTTGTTTCTCATCCACGCCAGGGTGGGTAAGACTCAAATGACATCCCAGCGCCTCAACTTGAGGTATCCCAAAATGCAGTGCAGGTGAGGAAGGCACCTAAAGATGCCACTGTGGAGATAAGGCTGCCAGCCACACTCCTGTCTTACAATCTCCACACCCTCACACATGTCATATAGGCACCAATCAGCCCTGCTCACTTTGGGGGGCCATTTGGGCATGGGAACACTGAGAGACAGAAGAGCTGCTCGTTTCAGCGTTGTCTCCTTGACATTATCGCAGGAGGTCAACGTACACATCAAAATCTTGAGATGGCTTTCCACTGACTCGTAAAGCCTCTTGTGAAAATTTGAGTGTCTCAGCATTGTTCCTGCACCCTGCTTTAAAGATCCGGGAGCTGGGATCCCCAGCCCTCAGATACACTCTCTCTCTCTCACACACACACACACACACACACACACACTCGCTCGCTCTCTCTCTTAATGGCTAGTGGGACAATGAGTCATCCGCTGAACACTCATTAAAAAAAACAAAACCAACGGCCAATTAGAGCTGCACAAAGGTGCCATTCAGCCTTATGGCTTTCACCAGAGCTCGAGTAAAGAGAAGCCTTATCCACACACACACACACACACACACACACACACACACACAGGCACACACACACAACACACACACAAGCACAGGCACACACACACACACATACACACACACAAATTACTACAAACACACATAGGCATAATTACACGCATGAAAACTCACTTACATACACAGAGGTAGGGACATGTACCCAGTCCCTTGGTTCTGTCATCTCCTCCTACTGTATGCTAAACTTGGCTAAAACGGAGGTGCTATACTTCCCAGCCAAGTCCTCCCCCTGCTTCACCTTTCATTCACCCTGGATGGCAGCACAGTGGCAACCTCTTCAACTGCCAAGATCCTTAGAGTGATAATGGACAGCAAACTCCTCTCCGATAGGGTGCTGAGATGAAAACATAGTTTGGAATGGCGGATATAAGCCAAAGACATTAATATAAATTTAATCTCCCAGTGACACTATTTAATTATGGCTTTGCTATGACAGATGAGTTTAACTGATAATTCCGTTTAGTGAGCTTCATAGTTACTAGACATTAGGAAGATAAAAAAGATGCAAGTGCTAAGTACTAAAAACATGTAGGCTTCTCGTTTTTTATGGTTGAAATATTGTTTTAGCATATTTTTCCCAAACTGGCTTGTTACAAATAAAGGGGTTTCAGCACCTCAGACTGGCAGATGCACTACCTGGAGAAAAAACTGATCTCGAATGGTGAGTCTTGAACAAGAGATTGGTTTACTAAATGGCCATCCACTACTTAGTGTGCCAGGTACATATGATAGCAAATGTTTCTGATGTTCACAATCGTCCACTCTGATGTACGTCACATATCCACGTATGAAATCTGCTTGTGTAATCTGTGCATTTTGGACAAAACCTGAGGATGATAGGCTACTGCTTAAAGCTATTTCAGTTAGGTGGTTGTTTTGTCCATATATTTGTCCAGGTAAGGTTAGTGTCGGCTACTGACTGTCACAGCCTTGTTGTCATTAGCCAGCTAGCCAGCTCACCCTTATGGTGCGCACGATCACTGGCGACACTGTGTCACTGTGTAAAAGCTGTGTCACCATAGCCTGCGTCAGACGTGGATCATCTGTGAATGAGTATTGTCTGCGGTTTCCTGCAGCCTTGTGTGCCGGCCTACACAATGCCATGAACATTCTGAATTTTGCATCTAAGGGAAGAAATTACTTGGCTTATTTGGGGGTCAAACAACAGACTTGCGTTGTGCCCAGAAACAATTTACAGTAATCTGGCCCTCATTGGTATTATAATGTAACAAAAATTATGGGGGAAAAATAATCTATCACTAATAATTTACATTTCAAGACAAGTTCCATGCACATAATTCATTTTGACAGTAAGGGTATGGCAGGATGGCCTTTCTTAACCCAGAAGGAACATGTACTGTATTAGAAATTAGTAAGTAAAGTAAGTGCAGTTCACATTTTGCTGTGATGAAAATGCTCCTAGTGAATGCTTCTAGTTTGGCTGCATCACATAGAATGTGCAATAACTTCACACTTATCGATTACAAATGGGCCTTTGGTGTCTTCTTGGCGATATCGTATGCTGTGTTTCCGAGGCTAATGCGGACATTGTGCCCTTCTGTACATCGCTCTGGATAAGCTCTGCCCACTAAATCAGTGTGATGTAATGTAATGTGAAACAGCCTCTGGAGCTGGCGTGCAGCACGGGTCTCTAAGGATCTGAGAGCTGCCAGCGAAGGACTGAAGGACTGCCAATGACGCCATAGCTTTGTGCAGCAGGGCAAACCGCTCAGCCACTGACGTATTACAACAGGAGAAACCAGTCTGCCACTGACGTATTACAACAGGAGAAACCACCCTGCCACTGACGTATTACAACAGGAGAAACCACCCTGCCACTGACGTATTACAACAGGAGAAACCACCCTGCCACTGACGTATTACAACAGGAGAAACCACCCTGCCACTGACGTATTACAACAGGAGAAACCAGTCTGCTACTGACGTATTACAACAGGAGAAACCACCCTGCCACTGACGCATTACAACAGGAGAAACCACTCTGCCACTGACGCATTACAACAGGAGAAACCACTCTGCCACTGACGTATTACAACAGGAGAAACCACCCTGCCACTGACGTATTACAACAGGAGAAACCAGTCTGCCACTGACGTATTACAACAGGAGAAACCACCCTGCCACTGACGCATTACAACAGGAGAAACCACTCTGCCACTGACGCATTACAACAGGAGAAACCACTCTGCCACTGACGCATTACAACAGGAGAAACCAGTCTGCCACTGACGTATTACAATAGGAGAAACCACCCTGCCACTGACGTATTACAATAGGAGAAACCACTCTGCCACTGACGCATTACAATAGGAGAAACCACTCTGCCACTGACGCATTACAACAGGAGAAACCACTCTGCCACTGAAGCATTACAACAGGAGAAACCACTCTGCCACTGACGCATTACAACAGGAGAAACCACTCTGCCACTGACGCTTTACAACAGGAGAAACCAGTCTGCCACTGACGTATTACAATAGGAGAAACCACTCTGCCACTGACGCATTACAATAGGAGAAACCATTCTTACACATAGATATTACACAAGGAGAAACCATTCTTTCACTGAGATGTTACACAAGGAGAAAACACTCTTACACTGAGATGCTACACAAGAAGAAACCGCTCTTTCACAGAGACCCCTCTGTTACTGGAATATAAGAGGAGAAACAACTCCAACTGGGAAATTACAGATGGAGAAACCGCTCTGTTACTGATATACTACAACAGGAGGAACTCTTCTGTCACTGAGGTATTACAGCAGGCTTTTACCTGCATTTAGAAGAGCGTTTTTTCTCTTGGCAGGCATCTCAGTTGAAAATACATGGCCAGTGTAAATTGAAGGCCCTAGCTCTGGCACTGAAGAGCAGAGCATCCCCAATGACAGGGCCATGTTCTGAGAGAAGACCATCAATCTCAACCTTCAGCAGCACCAGCAGGGAACCAGGACAATCCTGGACTATATAAACAGCACTGGGATAAATTAACAATTAAGCCTACTTTGAAATGCCATTTACAATGAATAGCTTTCAGTATATTATAGAACACACCTAGCAGGCAATGCCAAAGTAAATGATAGAGTAGGACAGTCTAATATTAACCTTTTCAAGAATACACTTTCCTCTGATTCTCCCACAGTGAAGCAGCACAAACCTGAAGCAAAGACCAGTACAAACCGACACTGCTGTTACTGCAACAGTCTGCTATTTTCACTTAGGTAAGCAAGTGTGTTCCCCAGTAACATTTCCTGGTGAGAAACATCCTGCACTCTCCACCATGACCAGCTGGGAGAGCTGTGCCCTGGTCAGTGCGTGTAAAGTCCTATGAGGGCAGGGAGACCTCAGGGATTGGCTCGGGTGTGTCCCACTGTCCCGCAGGGCTCATCCCTCTCTAAAAACCAGACCCATCATACACAGGGCCTGTGGTCAGCCAGGACCCCTCCACACCGTTTCACTCAGGGTGGGGGAAGGGGGGGGGGGATATCTTATCGCTGACGGATCTTAACACTTGACACGCTGCATACATCAGCAATGTTGACGCCATGACAACCGCGCTGGTTGGCGAATAAGGTTTCTGAAATAATCGTGTTTGTTAGCGAACTAGGCTACCCATGCGTCAAGCATTTTTCCTGGCACACGGGCGCTTGCGCAAGCACGCGCACACGCACACGCTAATGCGCCGGTGCGCACACGCACACGCTAATGCGCCGGTGCGCACACGCAGGCCGAGCGGTGACTTTGGCAAGGTCACACCGCAGGCTGTGCGCAGCACACTCAGGGCCGGACTGTGAATGATGCGTCGGAGGAGGGAAACAGCGGCGCTTCGCCAAAATAAATCACCCCGACGCAGTGGGGAAGAAGCCTGCATTTGTCATCATCCAGCGGCCGTCTAAATTTAGCAGGAAAACAACGTCAAGATTCCCAGGAGCGACTGCGAAGAGATATAACGTCTCTCATCCCTCTGCATTTCCCACAGAGCAATGACAGCTTATCGAGAATCACCATAAAGCAAAAAATGGTTAATGAGAGAATTCATATTACAGACGCATTCCATCTTCAGTCGATCTACTAAACTCCAGAAAAGCATGAAAGCAAAGCTTAGTTGCAGCAGATTATGTGGGAACAGACAGAAGGCCCACTTCCATTTATGACTGAAGGAAGTGTCTACAGATACACCCCATAGGTTTACTGCAAGCCAAATGCACTGAACCAGTATGTTTTAAACAAAGATGCCAGCAGTGGGAATGGGTGGAAAATGTACCTCTCAGGGCTATCAAAGCTACATTAGCTAAAGAATCAAATACTTCCAAAATAAGGCTGTTGGACAGCGTGTCCAGCTCAATCGTTAGACCTTGGTGCAGTGATACGCCCCGCAGTCTGGAACCCAATCCTGGTGCGCAGGAGCCAACCGTGGCAGGCAGCCCTGAAACGCGGTGCGGAGCTGGCCCTAGTGGTGCCCAGGAGGGTGTTCATCCTGGGACCCGACTGGGCACCTGCAGCCTGCTTGCGTCAGTGCAGACTGGGCCCCGGTGTGTGAACTTCAGCTGGGAGGGAGGGAGCGAGTGAGAGTGCGAGTGAACATGTCAGTGAGCGAGTGAGTCAAGGGAGTGGGTGAGAAATTGAAAGGGTAAGCGAGAAAGGGTGGGTCGCTGCAGCGTCCTTCAGTCAAAACCCTACAGTGAACTTGACCCTTTCCTCAGTTATTTTGGGACGTGCCTCCATTGTCCTGCAGCTGAACAGGCAGGGCACTCCCTGCGTGAGGTAAAGGCTCCACTCCAATTACATGCAGGTCTAAGGGGCAGTGACGGAGAGAGAAACTCATTCTTTGGAAAAATCAACATAAATGAGTGATTTACTTTTACCAGGGCCTGCTATGTAGCCCAGCGGCAGGACACAGGAGTGGTTTGATATTACAGCGAAATGACATTTACAGGGAGCTTTTAAATTTACCCAGTTCAGAGTCTCCGTGGGCCCTGAAAACTTCACGCCCCTGACTCAGTCTCAAAATGACATCCTGCAGGTTCCGCAGCTCAATGTACTGCAAAATGGAGTTTAATAATTGGGACGCATAGCAAACGGGCCCAATTCTGCTGTAAATTGGATTGCCTTGCATCAAATTTTTTTATTTGCACAGAAGACATCCTTGTTCATTTACAACTTTGGCAGAATTTTAAACTACAGCAGTCTTCCCTTACCTGTTATTACACTGAGTAGCTCCCACAAGAGCTCCCTCAAGGTAACGACAATACCTTCCCTTTGCCACTAGATGGCAACAAAAAAACAACAGGTAGAAGCTACCTCTTAACACTGCTTTTTTTAAAATGGCATTTACTTACTAAAATAGTTGAACAGCCTTCAGTGAACTCAGAACAGAAAATCACATCCAAAACAAACCAAAAACTGGAAGACAAACAGCAGCACACTTACTGGGGATGCTGGGAGGAGTTTTCAGATATTTCCCATTAAAATGCTGAATCACCACTTCACATTTTTCAGTGGACTCCATTCTGCAAGGAAAGAGAACTTCGATCAAAGCATCTTTCACACAGAGGGAGGTACTTGCTGTGTGTGTGTGTATGCGTGTGTGTGTGTGTGCGTGTGTTTGTGTGCGTGCGTGTGCATATATTGTGTGTGTGTGCATGTGTGTGTGTAAGCATTTTAGTGTGTGTTTGTGTGTGTTTGAGCATGTGAGTGTGTATGTGTGTGTGGGTGTGTGTGTGCACATGTACGCATGTATACACTACGTGCGGGTCTGTGTTTGAATGTGTGGATTTTTTCGGAAGTTTGCCAGGCATAAAAGAAGACTGCGATTTTGATTAATTTCAGGTAGTGCAATGGAATGAAAGAAATGAAGT
The DNA here is from genome assembly GCF_013347855.1 of Anguilla anguilla. NCBI lineage: Eukaryota > Metazoa > Chordata > Actinopteri > Anguilliformes > Anguillidae > Anguilla > Anguilla anguilla. The sequence goes on along the minus strand of NC_049201.1, from coordinate 56,456,604 downwards.
CAATATTCTGCTTACTCCTTGAATGTTACATATCACAAAGATTGATGGAGGGATTGATACAAGGAAAAATGTCAGTCCCTAACCTCAGCATTCCCTTGATTTTTTGTACAGACTTGACAAGCAAACAGGAGTGGTTTGTTAAAAGTCTGAACTTGACAAAGGAGAGGGAGAGAGAGAGAGAGAGGTTGGAGGAAACAAGCACAGAAAGACAAAAGGGGAGAAAAAGAGAGAGGGAGAGAGAGAGACACACTTGCAATGAGTTCCAGGCTGCAGTAACTTTCATTATGTTTCATAAATTTATGATCCATAATATGATTAAATCTAGAGAGAGACATGCGTAAACATGCATCCATGAAAACACACATACGTTCTAGCTTAATGAAACACATTAGTATGGATTCAGTCCTTTTTCCTTTAACATGAATTACAAATACGTGCCATATTTTTAAATTGATTACGGTAAGTGTTTTTAATGGGTTACTGTATAGACGATAGACCTACAGTACTAAATGTTTGTATAGAAGTTAACGAAGGGCTGTGAGTCTTTAGTCATTGGGGTTACTGTAGTTCTGTAGGGAACCCTGAAAAGTTCCAAAACTCTCTGTGCTGTATAGGAATGGGGCATACGCCGCCAAGCTGTAACTTGGCGGATGGCATACCTGCCTTCCCAATAATTTATGTCAGTCATTTCTTTGAAAATGACCTCCCAGCCTTTTGTCCCCTGGGCAACTCCAACAGTTTGTAATGGCCTTTCTCAATGGCCAGGCTGTGGTTACTATGCCAGGCTGTGGTCCTTCCTCTCCCTCTCCCTCTCCCTCTCCCTCCCTCTCTCTCCCTCTCCCTCTCTCTCCCTCCCTCTCTCCCTCTCTCTCTCATTCTCTGCCCTGTAGTAACCTACAGGGGTGTGGTTTAAGCAGGCCCACTCTGAAGAATAATGCTTAATGACATTAGGTAGTCTTGTTCAAAATAATTAGCAACCCGCTGGCCTTAATGGGGCCTGATAACGGTAATGGAGGGTGCAGAAACACTAAGGCTGGTTTACCTTCTCTAACACCCCCCTCTCTCCCCGAACATCTGTCAGCTCGCTGGCCCCACTCCACACTCAATTACCTCCCGTCCCTGCTGACCTGGACCAAACAGGTGGCCACAGCCGGGCAACAGGGCCACTCTGTCAGCGAGCGTCCAGTCCTGCCAACACACTGCACTTTACCCAGAAAAGCTGAGGAGCTGGCGTGGGTGTGAGGGTGCTCTCCTGAGCCCCATCGGTCACAAAGCATGCGTATATAAGGAGCACCTTCTGGGTACAGCTTGTGACCGTTTATGGATTAGCACTACAGATCTTTTATTTTACGCAAACTGACACTATATTCTGCACCCACAGGGATCACGCACATTACTACAGGAGAACAGGAGGAAATACAGCATGCTTATATTCTGACAGTGTAACTAACAATGTTAGCTCTATACAGTCAGGTCATATTAAGCCCTAATGGGTAGATGAGTAAATGAATATATCGTTGTGTTCACTGCATTGCCTGTCCAAACTGAGTGAATATGGGTGGTGAAGGGCTGAGTAGGGTGGGGCTGGGGCAGGGCAGGGCGGGGCGGGGCTGAGGCGGGGCGTACCTGGCGAAGCCCACCCCCCGGCTGACCCCGCTGGCGTCGCGCAGTATCCGCGTGGAGATGACGTGGCCGAAGGGCTTGAGCATGTTCTCCAGCTCCTGCTCGTCCATGGACACCGGCAGGTTGGAGATGTACAGGTTCGTGGGGTCCTGCTCCTGTTGCTGTGAGGGAAGAGAGGAGAGCCGTTTCACTGGGAACCGCCACAAGCACAAACTCAGACCTAAAAGGAGCCACGGCAGGGGGGAGATCTCTTAAGCCCCAAAATTACTGGAGCTGCCGGGTAGTCAGTGACTCCCTTGGATTTAACCAATCACAGTGTTTTCACATGGAGGGCAAAAGATTTTCGGCGGTCCATGCAAGTTAGTGATTAGCAGAACGTGACAGGAACCCGATTGTTGGGTTTGTGGGGCCTCAGTCTCCTGTCAGTACTTATTGAGAAATTAACAGCCTAAAACCACTGATGGTATTTGGCTGCTTGCCATCACCAGTGCGCATTTTACATTGAGAAGATGCCTATCACTCTGGGGCATTTTCTGTCTGGCCTACACTTTATGTCGCGAATAAGGCTATGGAACACAATGTAGTGTATACAGAATATGACTACTGTAGGCTGTAATATTATTCTTTGTGTACGTGGCCATTGTACATGCTATGTACAGAATATGGCTAACTGCACGCTGTATTTATTGCGCATTGTAAATATGCACAAATATACACAACGTGACATGCGTGGCATACAGCATAATGTCTAACTGTGCCTGTCAGCACTGCGCTGCATGTAAGTGAGTTCCGCAGGAGAACACCCTGAGTGGGGACATCGCTGGCGTTCAGCAGAGCCCGCCGCGTTTCCCGCCTCTGCTCCCCGTGGCGAGAGGCGAGCGAAGGGGAACGCGGGGCCGGGTAATGAGGGCGTTTACTCAGCAGTTAAAAACACGCGGAGCTGATAGCATCGACGCACGCAGGAATAATTAGTGACCAGGAGCGCAAACACTGCGGACCCCGCTCACCGAGGGCTTCATTCTAAACAATTACCAGGAAGAGGAGTTCCAGCCAGTCCGTTCATCACCGTTATCACAAGCCAGGGAGAGCGCGGTGGAATTGCAGTGACACCGTGGGAATAATTGCACCCATACATAACGCGGGCGGGCCGGGGCCCTTTTTATTGTAACTAGAAGATCTTTAATAACTGTTGGGCTCGGTTAGAGCCCCCCATAATCATTAGACACAGAGAAGCAGGGACATTATGGACACCGGGCTGCTCATGGGAGAGTGCTGGACCACTGGGGTGCTGGTCATAAGTGGCATTATCTGTGAGTTCCCCACTCTCTGTGGCCCTTTGATTAGGGTCTTTAACAGGCTCTCTATAGACTTAAGCAGCTCATTCTGTCCTCTGCAGAAGCTGCTTTACTGGTCACCACTTGGAACGGTGGGTTGTGCACCAGACCAGACCCCACACTGTGCGGGAGACCTGATAGGGAGGAGACTGAGCTGAACCCTGGAGTGGTGTGGAGCAGCTGCACTGGATGCACTTTCTCCTTCTGGGAGCTGGCTGGTTTGCTGTGTGCAGCTGTAGAGTGGAGTCTCAGATCTTCTCAGAGTCCCAATAGGAGACCACAAGTGCCAAGCGCTTACATTATACTGAGACTCTCCTGTCAGTTCACCTCACACATTATACTCACTATCATTACTGTTCCTTGACTGGTCCTTGACCATGGTTTTCATCGCTTTCTAGTTGTGGCATGTCTCCCCGTACTTGTCAAAGGTAAGAAATGACCGACATTCACAAACACAAGGAAACACTAAACAACAATGGCCTTTCAGACTCATCACACCACTCCAATCTCTCTCTCTCTCTCTGTCTCTCTATCTCTCTCTCTCTCTCTCTCTCTCCCCCCCCCTCGCTGGAATCTCTCTCTCTCTCGTCCTCTCAGAGGTACTGGCTCAGCAAATTCCACCATCGTCTTTCTCTGCACAGAGCCAGGCCTGTCTCCTCCAGAGACACACATGTAACTGTGCTGAAACACATGCAGTGTGCAGTCCTCATTCTTCCACATGGAAGACAATGCAGCTGTCTGCATGCAGCATAACGACCGTGCCTTTTCCCTGAAGACCCATTCAGACTCAGTTATAATGTCGTGACCTCGTGCGAGACACGGCCACACACAGACACGTCCCCCCCCCCGGGCCAACAGCACTGTGTGCAAAACCGGAGAGAGATTCCATCCTGATTCAGGCCCAACAGTCAAAACCGCTGATTCAAAATAAATATTATGCCACCAGCGGTAGAAAAGAGAGAAAGTGGTGAGGGGCACTGAGAGCCCATAATGCACTGCAATGTGCATTACTGACAGGAAACACATTCACACACATTTCCAAACCGCACAATAATGCTTACACGGTAAAAAATAAAAAATAAAAATACTGATGAAATAAAAATGTCGAGAATGTAGTTCCTCAGGTTATGCAGACTGAAACTGTGCCACAGCTGGGGGCTGTAGGTCTTTTTACTAACAGGATTTACAGTTTTTCATCCTTTGTCAGGGAGGGTAAGTTGTTTATGATGAAAAACAAGATTAAGGAATGCTTTTCTCCAGCGGCTGATAATGTGCTTTGGAGGAGAGCACATGCTTGTCTGCGCTCTCCCAAATCAATAGTGGAGGCTGTGGCAGGGGGCCCTGATCTATACCACTGGGCAAACAAATTGGGGGAAACAGGAGAAAAGCGTTAAGAAAGAATGCTTCTCTTATATCAGAGAATTTTTAGCAATAAAACAGGAAGCGCATCTTTATCTCAATCTTTTCTTTACTACCCCCATCTCTCCCTCTCCCTCCCTCCCTCCCTCCCACTCTCGCACTTTCTCTCTCTCTCTATGTCTCTCTCAGCCTCTCTCTCTCCCTCCCTCCCCCTCCTTCACACGCACGCGCTCGGTGGAGACCGGCGCTCCCTGCCCAGAGAGGCAGGGGAAGGTTAATGGAAAGCCGGCTCTTAATGGCGGGAATTAGCCGTCCTCCCCCCGGGGGGGGCAGGGAGGGAGCCTTCGGCCCAGCGTTTCCTCTTCCTCCTCCCGCTCCCGCTCCTGTCCGAGTGACGGATGGAGCTCATTGGAGGAGCCAAAGGGCTTTGCCAGTTATTTAATATTTCAGCAGTTTTGGTTCTGCCATGTCAATATATTTAACCAGAGAGAGGGGGGGTGGGGCGATGCAGTGATGGATGCCTGGCTATGGCTAATGAGCACTTTGATGCATTCTTAAAATGGCCTCGGCCGTGTAAAAGGCAGGGGGGCGGGAGGACGTACAGCGCTCAGCCAGGGGGGACGGCGGATTGATATGATTAACGGTGAGACAGCAGCACTTTTATGGCGTGTGGAACGATACGCTGTATTTCAAGACCCAGATGCTCTCTAGCTATCTCCCCTGCCCCTCCCCCCTCCGTCTTCTTTTTCTCACTCCATATATCCTCTCCCTCTCTTTCTCCCTGCCAGTCTGGTTCCCTCTCTCGCTCTCTTGCGAGGCTCTTTCTGTTCTTCTTCACGCTGTCTCTTCCTTTGCCCTCCTTTTCACGCGTCCGCCGCCTCGCTCCCTCTCTCCCCCCTCCAGACTCGCGGCATGGGAGCAGGATTAGGGCCCGCTCTAAAAGCTGGGTTTCACTGGCTGTTAAAAATGACAGGCCTCTGCAGGGGCTGCTGTTTCCAAAGCAGCCAGCCAGGGTCACTCCCCGGGGGTGGAAAACCTGTGACAGCCCCCCCCACCACCACCACCACATTGTCACAACACAAATACAGCCTTTTCCTGGCTAAACCTGCAGCCCTCAACCAATCAGGCTTCTGATTAGTTCATACAATGCAGCGACTAAAAGCATATGGTACAGTGGCTCCACCCATTACGAGGCTGGTGAAGCCTCAGTCTCCCATCATGCATCACACCACTGGATTTGGGTTCCTGATGGAGCAGCGGTACAAACAGCTTGCATAAACTCATCTTTTCTATCACAGAGAAACTGGTGGAAGGTGAACCCGGAGGACTTCATCATTGCAAAACAGGTGCTGTACTGCTAAAGGCCAGCACTCAAGGAAAACAAACATCAGCCGAGGCCCTCAAATGGGACCGTAACCGCGGCAGTGGAACATTCCGGAGTCAAATTTGATTACCCGATGATATAAACAACCATCCTTATTCTGTCTTGTAGAAACGAGCACCGCCCTCCATACCAGCCAAATGTCGTAATGAGCCTTCATAAAGCCTTAATGGGCTGCAGCTATCATGTGCGGTTATTATATTATTATACTGACACTGATGTTCTCCACTTTCCTAAGTTACTCCGGATAAGAGCATCTGCTAAGTGATGTGATGTAATGTAATGCAATGTAATGATGTGTGACTCACAGATTTTAATAAATCATAGCCCTTTTCTATGGTGAGCGAAGTCCTTGATTGGTCCAAATGAGTCAGTGACTCACACCACAAGGCCAATGCAAGCTACAAATCAAGAGCCAAATGGCAACGGCTTGTGTAACCCCGCTGCAAACGTAGCGATGACTTTGGGAGAATGCGAAGTCTGCAGAAGATGCCAGCCAGCTAAATAGCTAAGCGGCGAGTCTCTGTCAGTTCTGATCGTCAGCCAATCAGAACACGGATGTTCCCTCACACGCTGGAGCGAACAGCAGAAGTGTAGTGGCTGTAAAACCTGTTCCAGCATTGGGCTGCAGGGCCTAGCTGTGCTCTGTTCTGCCACAAACGCATGCATGCAACATGAATCAAAGCTCAGGGTGCAGAGCCAGCAGGGAAGTTCAGGGATCATAGGCAGGGGCTGCCTGCTTTGGCCGGTCTGTTTATTGTGCTCAGGTTCAGAGAGCTGCATTCACTGATCAGATGCTACACCCTAAGTCTCAGATCCTGCCCATTTCTGTTCATCATCCATCCATTAATGAAGACGAGGGTCAGGTTTATTGTAGGACAGAGCAAATAATTTATAAAAACAGATGCAACATCCAGCTTCTTTCCCTACATACAACTTCTACATAATAATATCAAGAAATTATACAGAAATAATTATGAGTTGTAAAATTATAATTCAAAATTAAAGTTATTGTTGAAGTGATATAACAAGCACCCATGTTTTGAAGCTTGAAAAGAAATGTCATAAAATTTGGTGAGACAGAATAACAGCAGAGGGTGGCAAAGTCTCATTGATGGATCATTTCTGGCCAGTGGCAACATGACAAATGTACAGCACCGTGTGACTGCTCATAGCGTGAGCCTGTTTCCCTTTGTTTCCACTGAGGGCTAATCGTGCTAGCTGCTGGGATGCATGCATCTGTGGGCTGGTACTGGCCCTGTATGGGCCCCACATCAGGAACTGAGAATAGCCACACACACACACACACACACGCATACACACACACACACACACACACACACGCACGCACGCGCGCACACACACACACACACACACACACATATACACACACGCACATGCACACACACACACACACACGCATGCACACACACACACACACACGCACATATACACACACGCACATGCACACACACACACACACACGCATGCACACACACACACACACACGCACATATACACACACGCACATGCACACACACACACACACACGCATGCACACACACACACACACACGCACATATACACACACGCACATGCACACACACACACACACACGCATGCACACACACACACACACACACACATATACACACACGCACATGCACACACACACACACACACGCATGCACACACACACACACACACGCACATATACACACACGCACATGCACACACACACACACACACGCATGCACACACACACACACACGCATGCACACACACATATACACACACGCACATGCACACACACACACACACACGCATGCACACACACACACACACACACACACATATACACACACGCACATGCACACACACACACACACACACGCATGCACACACACACACACACACGCACGCGTGCGCGCACACACACACACACATGCACACACACACACACGCATGCACACACGTGTGCACAAACACACATAACCTTCCAAATCTAATGCTCACTACTATTGAAGAAGAGGGGAGAAATACACAAACATTACCTAAGAACAAAGAGATGGCCAGTAGCCTGTAAAGGCACAAAATGTAATGGCCACTTTGTCTATGGTGAAAGGACATGGGTGATACTGGAAGTGGAAAAGTGCCAAATCTTGTCCCTCAAAGTATTCCTGCTAACGCCCGTCCAAACTTTCATTATTCAAATCCTCAAAAATATGCAGTTATTAACTGGTAAATGAAAAATATTCCACATATGAGGTCTGATAAACAGCTACACCCATCTACATTTTAATAACCCCGACATAACCCTCAACATATCACAGAGGGATTAGGCCGCACGTCAAGCGTGTAAATTGCCAGCACGATGTCACCCCAAACCGCTGTGAATTTCCACAAATGACGCATTCCAATTTAAAACGGGTCAACACGCATTCCACCAATTTTATCACAGCCCCACGCTTTGATTTGATTTCTTTCTCAGTGAGATAATATTAAAAAGATAAAAAATTCATACCAGACTGTTTTATTAACAGGGAAAACCTCCCCTCCCAGCTGCCTCTTCTGAAGGGAAACAGGAAAAAACACTCTGCGGCTGTCTAAGTGAAATGTTTACGTCCATTACCCCAATATGAAGCAGCTTAATCTGCAAGGAGAGTGAGAAAGCTACCATGTAATTTGCATTTATGAGGTCCAAAGTTCTTTAAATTAGATTTTTCCCCTAGAATAGCTGAAAAGCTTGAATACAAAATTTGTAACTGTCAAATACGCACATTATCTCTAAACCAGAGCCTGCGTTCTTTGGAAATGCTGGCTTTTATTACCTGATAATCATTCAGAGCGTCATTAAACTCTCTGAATCACTCCAAGCCCAAGAGCCAGTCATGTAGTGATGTCATTTCCTGAAGGCTGGATGGACATTGTCCACTGTCCCTCCATGCCTGTCGGGTGCACTCACTACCAGCCTCATTCTGCATGGGGCTGGTGGTACAAACATTCTGCTGGCAGTGGAGAAAAAATGCCAGCAGGCCTTTCCATGCCCCTTATCGCACAACACCCAGGGGCCCAGAAATGTCCAGAAACATCCGAAGACATTCCTCCCTCCAGGACCGCAGCAGGCTTCACCGGCCGCACTGTCTGCTGGCGTGCGCCTCGCCAGCTGTTTTCAACATAAACCCACACGGTCACGCACGCTTCCCTCAGACGCAGTGAAGACATACAGGCCGAATCAGAGGACGCATCGTGACTTAATCACGGGCCTTCAGATCCGGCTGCACACCGACGCCATGTGGATCAGAGGCTTCATGGGATCTCTCTGGCAGGTTGGAGTCCTGGGTGGACCATTCTGCTAGCGTGTTTGAGCAAGATGCAGGTGCTTCAGTAAATATCCATAACTATGATCTGCAAACGTTTAAAATGCTAATAAAGGCAAATACTTAGTGTTTCAGATTGATGAACGGGCTCTGTGCCATGCTATGTACCAAATGGGAGCTGCACCAAAAATCTCAGCAATTCCCCTGTTACTGTCACGGCCTACAGGCGATGATGGTTCCAGTGCTGTGTTTACTCCACAGTCTGTTTACTGTGAGCGGCAGCGTGGCTGAAACTCATGGCGCATTAAATAAAGTCTGCGGACGGACAGGGTCCTGTCTGCTGGGCCCAGCTCGGCCACGGAACGTTCTGGAAGTGCGGTCGCACGGTCCTTCATTACCTCACCGTTTCCACAGGACTTCAGCAGCTGTCACCTCAAACAGCCTGTGGGAGCAAGGCCAGGCAGGGAAGGGGTGGGGGGTGGGGGGGACACAGGAGCCCTTCTGGACTTTTTAAGCACATCATTTCATGTCTGAAATATTTACAAATACAATTTTTTGGTATATCGGTGGTATACCAGTGACCAATGGAAATAATGCCTTAAAGGGGTGACATAGCTCAGGAGGTAAGACCAATTGTCTGGCAGTCGGAGGGTTGCCGGTTCAAACCCCGCCCTGGGCGTGTCAAGAGTGTCCTTGAGCAAGACACCTAACCCCTAACTGCTCTGGCGAATGAGAGGCATCAATTGTAAAGCGCTTTGGATAAAAGCGCTATATAAATGCAGTCCATTTTACCATTTTTTTTTACCAAATATTCTCTCATTACTTCTTAGATCTGATACATCCAACTTAATAAGTATTAAGACCCCATTTTAAATGGCTTTCTGATGGAATAAACCACCCATTATAATGAAGTGTAGCTGAATTTTTTTTAGTCCAACCCATTAAGCCCTCACGATAAATCATTCGCACCTTTCTGTAACCCAGAGGTGTGCCGCTGCTCTCCAGTATTCCGCGTAGACGAGCAGAGCATTACCCAGTATCTCTATGTATTTAACAGCGACAGTATCTGCACAGAGAGAGTGTTCAAACACACAGCGCGCACGGGGTCAGGAACACACAACGCTCATGCAATTCTGAGTGTCTCCTCTAGAGGGTGTGAGCTCGTCTCCAGCACCTGGCCACTCGGGACAGACGGCCCTCTTTCAGTGCTGCTTGCTGGAGTCCACAGGCTTCCTTATCTGATGACTGCCTCAAACTCGCAATGCGGGCCTTCAAAGTGAAAACTTTGGCGAGAAGTCAAAGCTTTATGGGAGCAATGGAATCCCAACCTTTCATGTTTATGTATGAGTTTCTTTAAATGATTCTTTAAAAAAAATGCATACACTGAAAGTACACATAAATGCATACAGTAGGTGCGTGTAATAAGGTGGTAGTTAACACCTATCACAATTTTGATAACTGGACTACTACTATTATTGCTTTCGCAGTGAGAATATGTAAATGAAACAAGAACATTAACATTTCAGTTACACATATATTTTGGGCCTCCATAATCTTTGAATTGGCTTGAATCATGGTACAACTGAAGCAAAACAGAAAGAAATATGAAACATTCCAGCATTACCCACAAGCCATCCCACACAGCCCACCACAACACACCAAACCACACCTCACCCCACACCACACTTCACACGACCTCACCACACTGGCCAACAGCCCTATTTTACCTCCCATAATCCCCTCTTTTCCAGAAGTGTGAATGTTCTGCAAACCTCCAGCCAAGGAGAACACACTCTGACCTAAAATCCTGTATTCATAAATCACCTAAAATCCCGTATTCATAAATCAATGCGACTGGCTTCGTGCCACGTGCGTTTGCTGAAGGTAGCAGGTTCAATGGCAGGAAGTGGTGAGTGGGTGTTGCGGGGGGGTTTGGGGGTCAGTGGATTTTTTGAGGGGGTCAGGGGAGGTTGTGTTGGATTACTGTGTGGAGACTGAGCTGCAGAGGGGGGAAGCTTCTTTCTGTGACTGCACAGACCCTCAGCTCTATCCTGATAACAGATAAACACAGACTAATTTCACTTCTGGATAAATAAACAATGACAATAATTATAATATGCCTGTAATACCAGAGCGGCTGGTCTTTTCCGGAAGATGTGCTTTTAAACAGACTTGGTGGCAGTGTTCTAGAAAAGTCCCGTAGGCCAGCACACAGAGCCTCAGGAGGGTGTGGGGTGGAGGATCTGCTGTGAAAGAGTCTCTGTGAAGAACGATCCTGTAACCCCACCGCCAAGAGTAAAGAAGCCTGTCTCCCCTCGCCCGCCCCTCCATGCCTCATATCATTCCCCAAAATGCCCACAAGGACAAATACAGGAAATGTACAGGGAACGTCAGGGCCTCATGCAATGGTTTTTCAGAGGGGAAAATATACTTACTGTAGGTGTAGCCTAGTTTTGAATGGGTTTTTTGGTCCGTTTTCCATGCGAGTGTGTATATTTAACATTCAAAGCTCACCGGGTTTTGCGGTTTTGCAGACAAGAAGCAGGACCAGAAGCTGGCTCACTTCAAGGCCTGAACCTTCACACATGCCTAGCACCTCACACAACGGAGAACATCCACGCCCACGGGCCTGCCAGGACTCAGCCAGGAACCAAGCTGAAACCCAGCACCAACACGCAGACTCAAAGTGCTAAAAGTAATTACCATCCAAACAAGACGGCCGCTAATTAGACTGAAGCAGCAGGTGACAGGCAAGGGCACTGTCTATCAGCGCTGCGGTTAGGCCCGCATCGTTAGGAAATACTTCACTTCTCTCCAGTCCATTTCAAGACAAAATAAATAGACTTTAAGAAGACTATAAGATGGGAAAATTAATCATACATCTATACTGAGAAATTACCTGCTGAGAAAATGATGTTCAATTCCATCTCTTTGCATTTCCGTCTGATACTGAAGAGTCTGTCACATGCTCCCTTGTCAGTACTTGGACAAATCTGCACCTACTCTTTGTACACATGGGGCACGGATGATGGAATCAATGACATCAGAAGGTTTCTATGGCAAAGAGAAAGTAGACCTTGGAAAGGCCTATGAGTATGTTCTGTGGCTTAAGGTCTTTATCAACGTAGAGAAATGGAAGGCTTTGAAAATCCTATAACATGCATGCTGACATTTTGGTTTAGTGAAAGAGTTTTTAGCAGAAAAACACAGCTAATTAAAGGTTTTCTGAACTAAAACCAAAGCAGGGAAAAGGCAATATGTGCACACAGTAAACTGATGGCCATATGTGTATGCTGTGATGTACAGTTTCTGTGAGCCCTGTGTGAACTTGCTGTTCCTCCTGCAGCCTTCCCGCCCACAGTGCTCGAAGCAGCGTCAGGACGCGGCGAGAAGGCCGGAGACGGTGCCGCTTCCTTTGCTGGCGTCCTATTCGTAACACTCGCGCCGAGTGCCCACTGCTTGGCAACGCGCTCCTGAAAACGTGATTCGCTAATTAATTCTCTCGGGAGGGAAAATGGGCAGCTGTTAGGATGCCGCGCCGTCAGGAGAGGCCGCCTCTGGCCCCGCCTCTCGCCCCGCCTCTCGCTCACAGAGGCTCCTGAGCGGTGAGGCAGCGTGTGAAAGAGGCTGATAAACAGCAGCCATTATCGCAGCTTCGCTTCAGAGAGAGGATATTGCGGGTCAAAGGTCGGGCCAGATCAACTAATTGTTTCAATTACGCTAGAGCTCGCTTCGTTCCTCACTGGCAGCATCTCCAGGTCCCAGAAAATGGTCAGACATATTAAAACAAAATAATTAAAGCAGATTTTTAACTCCCACTGTGTTAAACTCGTTGCCCTGTGGACCGCACGTCAGACTCTGCTGAGTGTCAAGCTTATAATTATATTACTTCTGCTTATTCACACAGTGCGAGAGATTTAAAAACACCCTCGGAGATAGCGCTGAATTCGTTTGAAACTCATTTGAAGAGTCTCACACGCTCACTGCCTTTGAGCGCTCGCATTTGTACCTGTGTGTGCGTATGACTGTCGATGTGTGTGTGTATGCGTTACATAAGGGGTTATGTGCGTATGAGGGAGCGAGCTGGTGAGACTGTGACATGGGGGGGACGTGAGTTGGACCTGGGTTTTGGGGGCTGAGGGGATTCTGAGCATGGTGAGCTGAAACTGGAAAGACTACCACGCTTGCTTGATGCTCCAAAACAGGGATAATGGTATTTATTTTACCATGAGAACGGTTAACGTTTCGACCGCATCGGTATGAACGGGACCAGCGGTGACGAGGAGTCTGGCAGCAGGCGGCTGGGTGGAGTGGTGCACGATTACATGACATCACCAGCACCCACCCTCCCCCCGACCCCGCACCCCCCTGCCCGGCTGTGGCCAGGCCCTGTGTGTTGTCTCAGCTCTCAGTGTTTACACACGTCAGTCTGCGGCGGGCTGCAGGGCCACACAAACCACCAGCGGGAGGCGCAAGCGAGCCAAAACCTAGAGCCCTGGCAACACGATACGCCCTCTTAGCCCCGGCCCCTATCCGCACGCATCCCGTGATGCTCTCGCTGTTGTTCCTCTCACAGGGCCAGTGCTGGCAGACCAGCCGGCTCGCATGTGACGAGTGATGGGGCAGGCCCCACCCCCCCCCCCCGTTTCCCCCGGTTACACAGGCGGGCGGCGGTGCCCCTCTACTACAATTACAGTAATTGGAGTCAGATGAGGACGGTTTAATTGGGGAGGAATGCAGACGGGGCTACGGGGCTTTTCCGTACGGGACGCCGGCAGGAGGAGGAGGAGGAGGAGGAGGAGGAGGCGTGTGCGTGATCCGCGGTAGAAACCGCGTTCCTGAGAGTGCCCCGCTGCACCTGAGCGCGCTCCAACCCGCTGGAAACAAAAACAGGCTCAGCGCAGCCATGGAAACACCGCTCTCTCTCACACACACACACGTGTCCCTGCACAAACACGCACAGTAAAACAAGCATGCACACAGCCTTGAAAACAGCAAATAGGTCTGCGACATGTTGGCATGCAGTGTCTGGTGTGTTTGCACTTCTTCTTAAGTCACAGTCTCAGCAAGCAGGGGACACCCACTGCCAGTGTACAGCCATAGGTCTTGAGCATTATGTGAAGATGTGATTATATTCATTTAATAATGTCAACGTTGAAGCTATGCAGATGTATGTACCTTTTAAAAAATTTTTACACTATTTTAAAATTGCAATTACAAAATAGCAGCATTGGCGGTGAGGGAATAACTACACCTGTGTAGGCTCACACACCATATGCCAGCAAACACTGCAGACAAGCCAACTTTCTTATTTTGTTTTTTTGCAGTGCTAAACAAACAAAAGCGACTTTGAAATCATGGACGTCCATCTGTCGGAGTTCATGCTCCTTTACCGAGCCATTGTTGTTCACTATGTTTGGTGCAGCAATCACTGTCATTCCATGTTCTCCGATCACAACCACAGAATCTGAATCTGCATTTTCCACTGGCGTGGAGCGTCAGTAAACGAACAGAAGCTGCTATGAGTACACACGTTCGTATGCAGCGCTGTGTTTGGCTGTGGCTCCATTACGGCCGAGTTCACCCTCTTATCTATTAGGCAGTATTCCCAGCTGACGGAGGAGGCAAGAGCAAGAGGGTGAAATGGATGGGCCAATGGGATCAGCACACAATATGCACCCAGTGCTCATGGGAGCTGTAGTATCATGCAGTATCACCTCAAATTGACTTATGTCAGATGGCTTTTGTAAACTACAATGTTATTTTTCAGAGAAAATGCTACCAAAAGGACACACGCCAAAGTGGCTGGTAAGAGTGGCAGAGTTACACGCCACTGCCGAATTCTACCCGCATTTGGGCGGGTGTTAATGCCAAGCCCTGGTCAGAGCAGAGGAGAGCATGCTTAAAATTAAGGACTGCATTCAGTGCATGGTGAGAGGGGTATGGGGCGGGGTCTCTATGTTTTTTGATTGAGTGACATTGACAGGCACAGTTTTTATGGTGTGATCTCCAAAGCCATGAGGCTCTGCTCGAGAAGAAGGCTCTGTACTGGAAGGAGACTGTGTAATGGAAGGAGACTCTGTACTGGAAGGAGACTGTTCTAGAAGGAGGCTGCCCCCAGTTCATGTTTTGAGAGGCATTTGAAAATGTTTGTCTTTTGTTTAAAAGTTCCCGCAGGCATCACGCTGGTTATTAAAGAGACATGTAGAGGCTCAAAGCCGCGTCTGATGAGGAACAGAGACACAGAGCGGGGCAAAAACCTTCAAAACAACAAAAAAAAAAAACCAAATGATGAGCCGCTG
This sequence comes from Anguilla anguilla, assembly GCF_013347855.1. Classification (NCBI taxonomy): domain Eukaryota; kingdom Metazoa; phylum Chordata; class Actinopteri; order Anguilliformes; family Anguillidae; genus Anguilla; species Anguilla anguilla. The sequence goes on along the minus strand of NC_049201.1, from coordinate 56,441,285 downwards.
CAGCTGCCTGCTGGGATCTGCACGGTTTTAACTACACATGAGCGGCTGCTGCACTTCTTTATTTGAAGGACTCAGTCAAAAAATGTAAAACATTTTTACCTCTCTTTGTCTTTTTCTGCAGTACAAAGTTTCACTGGGTACTCATAACAAGAGATTACGCCCCTTAAATAAACGCACTGCGCGTACGATAAAAACACGCCCGACTGTAGCTTGCCAGTAACGGAGGAGCAAGGCTTCGCAAACCTCAAATAGGGAGGAGCTATCGCACGCTACCAGCGATTTGCACCAGTTACAGTGGTTCCCTATGGAGACTGAGAGCACAGCGATCTTTTTTTACATGCTGTATGAAGCTGTGGCATTATGCGTTGGCTCTGTCCGTTGCTCTGGTTGTGAAGACCGGCCCTCCCGTCACTGCGTCTCACTGTCTGGTTGTCTGGCCTCATGCTCCTGTGTAGCTCTTAATTATTAAGTGTCATGGAAGTGAGCAGAGCATAATTGGCAAATGGTCATTAAAAAATGTCACCAAATCTAATTTGGCAATCAGATACCTCAGACAGGCTCATTCTGATTCTGAGTGAGGTACGGTAATGGAGGAGGGTTACTTGATTCAGCAGGTTCGCAAACACGATCCCCTGAGATTACCAAATGGAGCATACAGTATGTCTGCCTGTGAGAGGTCACTGTCTCCTGTCTTTATCCAGAAAACAGCTGAGCATAGTAGCGCAGTAGGCAAACATCAGGAGTTCTGCTGTGTGATTTACTACCTGCTTAATCACATCTCCTGAAATGGTAGTATCATGCATTAGTATCTAAGGCACTGCCACCCCTGCAGTTCCTTGGGCTCGATGGCTTGTTGTTCTTGCTCCTCTAACACATTTTCCTTTTGTTGCAGAAGGTAATTAGCACATCACAGGCCTGACACTCGCATGACACGGGCTAATTAACTTCCATCGCCATGCTTTTGCTCGCTTGTCGCTATTAAATCTTCCTCTCAAAACTTTAATTCTATGGGGAAAATATTTATCCACTAACACTTTAAAGACGTTGTACTAATTCAATAACCAAGAGGTTTTTCTCCTTTTTTTGGGCGACTCCAATAAAAAGCAGCACTACAGTGCTCTGAATACACTCACTGACAGTCTGAGGAACTACAGGAGTAACGAAGATGGACCACTAGGTCAGAGGAACTAGAGGGTGAAAAAACAAGCAGGGAAATCACAGTAAACAGTAACAAAGCCTTTTCAGCTTCAAATCATGATGTTTTTTTCTCTATTCTTTTATGACAGAATCAATGACAGCCTCTGTACTTCCGAGTGGACCTCAGGGCATTCGTCATGTCACTATCGCGCAGCTCACAAATAGCCTTCACTGGGTTCTGTTGCCATGGAAGCCATGCTGATGCCTGATGGGTCCTGTGGGCCCGACGTCCACCCACTCCTCGGTGTGTGAAACACTTTTACATACGAGCGGGACTGAACCGGACTGAATTTGAGTCTACTGCAGGGGCCATTAACCTGCAATCTACACCTGCTAAGCAGAAACGCAACTGACACTGACTGGCTCGACCGGGTCCCAGGTCAACAAGCCTATGAGGAGGCAACACATGCCAGTGTTACGTTTGTAAGAGTGACATCACTCACTATGACAATCTTTACCTCTTTACTTGAATATTATGACCTTTCAGAAGATGTTGTGGAAAGGGCGGAGTGGGGACTCTGGTGAAACTGCGCACTGGTATTGTGGGTGGTACTGTCAGGGGTGTGTTTAAACCTTCAGACTTCTCCAGTGCACTGGGTAATGGTTCTGAAGTCCTCCTTCCCGTTCCTAATAACTATGCAGCTGTGCGCAGACGCCTGGCCTGAGGCTGCGCAGATGCAGTCGCAGACGCAGACGCAGTCGCAGGCGGGCCCCCACAGATCAGCCAGCAGCCGCACGAGGGGTCAGGGCGCTGAGCTCTTCTGCTGCCAAGTCTCTTGGGTGCAGGCGCGGCTGCGTTAAATGCCTCGCCGTTCTCACAGTTATTCAGTGCTCACTGGGGAGGGGGGGGCTGAGTCAAAGCAACACTAAACCCTGCACCTGTAACATTTCAAACCAGAATCAAAGGCTACTCACAGCGATTTCTCTTTCATTGCTTGTAATTTCAGCCGGTGCTTCAGGCAGCTCATTGAAGGTCACACTTTATGACGGCTGATACACAACATTTGCCAAACACTGGACACATTAGTGGACCCTGCAATTAGATCATAACTTGACCCCATTCTGCTACCAAGGCAACGTAACTTAAAATGTAACTAGTCTAGTTCTTAAGAACTGTGCTCTTCATTTATGCAATCAGGTTTATGAAGCCCAAGAGCGTGCAATAACAAAAATAACACCAGGCATAGCAGCGAACGTTATGAAGCACTTCCACAGTGTACAGTACATCGATCGGAGAAAGTCATTGAGGAATGTCAGCGCTCTCTGTCAATATTTCATCAATGGTAGTAAAGCAGCAAGGACTATTAACCACAGCCCGGTGCACAAAAACAACATTTGGCTGTCTCCGTGACAACATGACGGATGGCTGAGAATGTGTGTAATTCGCACAGTGACAAATGGCTGACTGAGGGATGAGCGTATAATGTGGAGCCCTAATGGAGGGTGATGATGGACATATCTGGGCTCAAAAACATGAAAGAAGAATGGCATAGAAAGCACTGCACCTTAACAATGCGCGCTAATGCTCTTTAAATAGCTGAGAGGCACACAGCAAGTAAAATAAATTCAGAGTGCAGTATGCGTTCTTCTCATAGAGAGCCATTTACTCAGACTTAAGAACTGTGTAGGGACTGCTACTTTAAGGCAGTATTTCTCTGATTGACAGCACTTTACAGCTGGGACAGCTTTGCACCAACCAAACTGTTCCTGAAACTCGCTAAGACCTTTCGCTTTGATATATTTCCCCTTGGAGTCCTAATCCCCTTTTCCCCGGTTTATGAGAGACATTGGTGTAAGTACAGCACTGTGACCGGCTCTTTACAGCTCTATCACTTCCTGTTGAACAGGAAAAGGAAGTGTTCTGAGGGCCTGGGGCAGGGAGGGCAATTGAGAAGAGGAAACCTGAGTGGAACTGCCCTGTGCTAGCCAGGAGGTCCCTGCCCTCTCCTCTGGAAGGACCAGGTGTACCAACACTAAAGCTGGGCTGCCCCCCTGTTTATTCCAATAGGTGCAGATGTGGAGGACAGAAAGCTGTCATGTGAACACACAGTTTCTGCTCAGTCTCAGTGTCATACTCAGTCTCCCTGTATCCTCCCTGCACCCTGCATACTCGCCTGTAGGAAACACTTCTCTTATTCTCAGGACTGCACAATGTGACCGCCCAACAAATCCCAAGTGCCTGTGCAGCCCCCAGGTAAACAGGTGAAATAACCAAAGTTGCCATGTGTAACAGTCTATATTTAATACTATTTCTTTGAAGGCCATTTGCTGTCGTGGGATTTGCATCAACGGTATAGTCGCACAAAATGTGTTCAAAATCTACTGCAGACACAGTTAGCAGTTGCGGTGCAAAAATGATCCCTTGCTGGAGACAGGGTATCTGTGGAAGTGCAGCCTCCTCCCTGTGATCAGCACACACCAGAGCAGTCCACAGCATGCCTGTGCTGGGACAGACATGCCCAAAGTTTAATGGCTGTGTATGCATCGTGATTATGGGACGTATATTAGGAAATGTTTTAGCTAGACAGCACATCCATTCTTCAAAAACATTTAACGTGTTTTCACAATGTGAGATAGCAGTAACTGTAGTGTGTAGCTGCATTGTGACTGCAGTGTGTAGCAGTAACTGCAGTGTGCAGCTGCATTGTGACTGCAGGATGTAGCAGTAACCACAGTGTGTAGCTGCATTGTGACTGCAGGATGTAGCAGTAACCACAGTGTGTAGCTGCATTGTGACTGCAGGATGTAGCAGTAACTGTAGTGCGTAGCTGCATTGTAACTGCAGGATGTAGCAGTAACTGTAGTGTGTAGCTGCATTGTGACTAAAGGATGTAGCAGTAACTGTAGTGTGTAGCTGCATTGTGACTGCAGGACGTAGCAGTAACTGTAGTGTGTAGCTGCATTGTGACTGCAGGATGTAGCAGTAACTGTAGTGCGTAGCTGCATTGTGACTGCAGGATGTAGCAGTAACTGTAGTGCGTAGCTGCATTGTGACTGCAGGATGTAGCAGTAACTGTAGTGCGTAGCTGCATTGTGACTGCAGGATGTAGCAGTAACTGTAGTGTGTAGCTGCATTGTGACTGCAGGATGTAGCAGTAACCGCAGTGTGTAGCTGCATTGTGACTGCAGTGTGTAGCAGTAACTGTAGTGTGTAGCTGCATTGCGACTGCAGGATGTAGCAGTAACTGTAGTGTGTAGCTGCATTGTGACTGCAGGATGTAGCAGTAACCGCAGTGTGTAGCTGCATTGTGACTGCAGTGTGTAGCAGTAACCGCAGTGTGTAGCTGCATTGTGACTGCAGGATGTAGCAGTAACCGCAGTGTGTAGCTGCATTGTGACTGCAGGATGTAGCAGTAACCGCAGTGTGTAGCTGCATTGTGACTGCAGGATGTAGCAGTAACTGTAGTGTGTAGCTGCATTGTGACTGCAGGATGTAGCAGTAACCACAGTGTGTAGCTGCATTGTGACTGCAGAATGTAGCAGTAACCGCAGCGTGTAGCTGCATTGTGACTGCAGGATGTAGCAGTAACTGTAGTGTGTAGCTGCATTGTGACTGCAGAATGTAGCAGTAACTGTAGTGTGTAGCTGCATTGTGACGGCAGGATGTAGCAGTAACTGTAGTGTGTAGCTGCATTGTGACTGCAGGATGTAGCAGTAACCACAGTGTGTAGCTGCATTGTGACTGCAGAATGTAGCAGTAACCACAGTGTGTAGCTGCATTGTGACTGCAGAATGTAGCAGTAACTGTAGTGTGTAGCTGCATTGTGACTGCAGGATGTAGCAGTAACTGTAGTGTGTAGCTGCATTGTGACTGCAGGATGTAGCAGTAACTGTAGTGTGTAGCTGCATTGTGACTGCAGGATGTAGCAGTAACCACAGTGTGTAGCTGCATTGTGACTGCAGTGTATAGCCACATTTTGACTGCAGTGTGTAGCTGCATTGTGACTGCAGTTTGTAGCAGTAATTGTAGTGTGTGGCATTGACTGCAGTGTGTAGCAGTGACTGTACTGTGTAGCAGTAACTGCAGTGTACAACAGTAAATGATTGGTGGTTTACTGATTTCTGTGAGATATGGGTGGCATATGGGCATCTTGGAGCTGCATTACTGCTCAATCTGCTGGCCAAAAATTGGGCTGCTCAGGTAATTATCTCAATCATTAAATCAATAACAATTACAGTTATAGTACAAATTCCAGTGTTAATATATGTTTATTTTCTACAATGTAGTCGTGTCCATGGTTTACTGCAAATAACAGAGAGAAACAGTAAAAGGAGCCGCCTGCATTGTGGCACTCATTAGAAGATTTTATCATCTAAAAGGCTCCTGTTTACATTCCCATTACTTTTATACCAGAGCCGTTCTCAATATCAAAGTGAGCAGCTCTTTTGAGTGTCTCCGGTGGAATGATGAAACAAAATGGAAGGTGGGGACGGGCAGGCTTTAATGAGCTCAGATTACAAAAATAACTCCACGGCGTTTTCCTTTCTTCCGCTAACACCGAACGATTTGAAGACGGCTGATGCGGGGGGGGGGGTCATTATTCCGAGAGCTCGGAGTGACAGCCTGTCTTTCCGCACTGGAGACCCGCCACAGCGAGAGAGGCGTGCAGGTCTGTCAGCGGGACACGCCAGCTGGAGCGCACCGAGCGCCGCAAGGTGCTGCGAGCGATTAGCGCAGCCGGTTGCGCTGGTTTATGACCTCGCGCTCGCTAGCTCGGGCTCCGCACCTTCGGGCCGTCGGGGACAGACGCAGCGGCAGACGCTTTACGCGCGCTCCCCTTTCTTCCGCAGGAAACCCGCGCTATCAATCCGCCCGCTAACGGCAGGCCGAGCGGGCGAGCGCTCGCTGGAGAGAGCGGCGGTTTGCGTATGGAACTCTGATGATTTTTAAAAAGAACGCTTTGGAAAGATCCTTCTGCCCAAGATGGGATTACTCAGAACTTTGTTGCAATGATAAACTACCCAGCTGTGCTGGGCAGCCGGTCAGCGATGCAGTATTTATGAGGTGACGAGAGGAATTTGTGATACGACAGGCGATATTTTGAAATTCCGCATTCTTCCCTCGGTAAAAAAAAAAGTTTAGGAAATTGATACTCACTTTTGGCTACTTTCCAAACAAAAATGCCTTGCCTCAGGCCACACATATGCTGAAATATCATAGCTTTATTCATTTTTTTCAAGCAGCCAAATGTGACTTGTAAACTATTAGAAATAATTTCAACAAACTGTACTGTAGCAAAAATTGCGTTAAAGGCAAAGGAATGATAGGAACTTCCTAAGTAATCAGGTGGAGGAGATCGCCAGCTTTAGAGACTTAAATGAAAACCTCACAGCGGTTTGAGAGCTTTTTCTGTTTTTCGGTCTGTCCTTGACAACATAACTTTATGAATTTCTATCATAACGCATCACTTTCTATCCGAAAAACACTCACTCTGCCATATGAGTTCACAGCAGCTGCAGACATAAAGCATCAGCCCTGCCTGCAGTCCTACAGTGCAGGGGGTACATTCCCACTGTCATCCTGCCCTCCTGACAGGGATCTTTCACTTTCTAGGTTTTTGGTACTTTTTTCATTTTTCAGTGTATGTTTTTGACTGGCCCAGGCAGTTTTTGTGCGCAGTGAAGGAAATTTTAAATTTTGAAATAAGTTCCTGATGACCTACCAGGTTGACAGTGGCTGGTATGGCCATTCAGGGGTTTGTCATTGAAAGAAAGAAAATATATGTACTTCCAGTAACTCCAAAGCAGCTTTAACAGGAAAACTATGCCAACAGATGTTGTGCATGTGTATATTACCCAATTATTCAACAAAAATCTTCATATTAATCAAAACCGATTTAGGCTGGGACTATTTCCTATGGCACTGGCAATGTGAGACCGCTTCGCAAGGAAAGTACCGGCATTATATTAAACTCAAATTTATGTTCATGGTTGTGAATAAACACTACAAAATGAATCTGCTCGCATACATTTGGAGGAGTTTTCATTGAAGTAATGTAATAAGTACAGCTTTCTGTAATAGCATCTTGCCTTAACAGGTCAGAAATATCTTTTATATACCAACCATTACATTGATAGTAAAACCACTGTTTTCCATCAACAAAGAGCAGACTCTTTCTCAGAAGACAGTGAGGGCAGTACTGTCTACTAATAGTACTGGAACTGAAGGTTATGTGCATGAACTCCAGGACAGGCCAGCTGCTCACCTGAACAGGGCAAATGGCTCCATTTATAACTGTCTCAGGTAAACACTAACGCAGCTGAAATCTGACCCAGCTAAGACCTTCGCTCAGGTAAACTCCCTCACTCAGATCAATGCCTGAATCAGGTACGCTCACACTCAGCCTACCCAGTGTGCTGCCGTACGCTACACGCGGCGCTGTGGAGGGCCTGCCAAAGGCATGATGGGATAACCAAATGCTGTGCCACACCCGGGACACGGAGTGAAACCCAAAGCACACTGCGTTACCCCAGAACAGCCTTTAAATAGGCAGCCGTCGTAAAGCAGCTTCCTGCTGATCATAGTAAAGTGTTAGCTTTACAGCACATCTGCTTTCTCTCTCTCCCGCACTCCCACTCTCACTTCCAGTCCTTTATATAGTGCTTATGGGTCTTCAAGGTGATATTTTGTTAATATCTCTCCTGTTTTTCCTCTCGTGGACTCATTTGCTATGCTGTGCTTTCTGAGTTATGCGCAGAGGGTTCTGCGGAGATGCGGTCCAGATTGTGAGAAATGTGCCGTGTCCGCGCGTGTATAAACCCAGCTACATCACCCACCGCTCGCTATGCAGCAGCACACAGCGGCTGTTTGGTAGGGGGGGGATTCACCTCGTATCACTGGGGGAGAAAAAGGGCACGGGCTACCAGTGCCTGCCACCATGCTGATATATAACTGCCACCAACGCAAGCAGGGCCTGAATGGGGCCTGCATTCACTGAGGGGGCCTGCGCGCGAGGCTGGGACTCCTGGCAGACCCCAAACCGCCAGCGCCGCACAAAGAAGCACTTGGGCGCTGGATGGGCTTGGCACAGGGGCGGGACGGGGGCGGGGCGGGTAGGTGGGAAACAGAGATTAAGCAGTAACCGGGTTACAGCGAGACCCCACCAGGTCATTAGGAGAAGCACAAGGTTTCTGATGGCCCCATCAATCAAACCCTGTGAACAGGACTGGCGGGCTCTGCCACGCTGAGCTCTGACTGGGCGCTGCCAGGCTACATGCAGCTCTCTCCCTGCCAGCGCGGGCCTCCCAAGGGACCCAGTCAGCCCACAGCGCTCCTATGGCTAATATCACTAAGCAACAGTGCCACAACACGATATACATCACTGAGACAGACACAGGAGAGTCCACATCACGCCGTTTCCACAACTAATGCAGTCAAATGTGCGTGGGAAAGAACCTGGACAATTTCTTTCAGTACATACTGTGCATGCCCAGTCCACAAGTACATTATGTACTCTTGCAGAAGGTGGTCAGAACTAAAAAAAAAATGAAACACAGGTCTAAACAGGGCTATGATCAGCATATAGTGCCCTGTATAACCAGTGCTATGATCAGCATACAGTGCTCTGTATAAACAGGGCTGACTATCTACCAGTGAAAGAGGAAATCATTAAATGCAATCATAAAAAGAAAGACATCTGTCACAGCGAAACAAGGAACGGAAATAATGGCTTTAGGGTATATTAGATATATTAGAATAAAATAGCTGCTCAGGTGGTCGTAAAAGACGGCAGAAGAAGAGAGCATATGGTCCGGTAACGAGCGGCCGCTTTGGTGCAAATTTAACAGAACTCGTTACTAAAGGTGAAATACCACGGCAGAATCCTCCACACACACACACACACACACACACACACACACACACTCACCCCCCATAGAACAGCCCCTCCCTGAGCTCGAACCCCAGAATGTAAAAAAGAGAACGTGGTCAGTACGAGCGTGCACAAACAGCTCAACGGGACGCGCGGGACCCCGCGGAGCGCGTCGGAGCCGTCGCCGCTAAGAGAAGACGGCGGGGCGCCGGGCCTGAACACCAGAGACGGGCTCAGCCGCTCCCCGACGGCTCCATTAGCGCTCGCGCCCGCGTCCAGACCAGGGCCTCCGGGTCTATTCGCGGCCCACTTAAGATCGACACATCGGACTCCTGTTTTTCCACATGCATTTACAGAGTCAATAATGCAGGAGGATGGAGGCGGCGTGGAGGCAGGGAGACGGAATGAGAAAGTATACGCGCTGTCTGCGCAGATTGTGTGTGTGAGGATTCCCTTCGAGTGTAGGGAACTGTGTGTGTGTGTGTGTGTGTGTGTGCGTGCATGCGTGCGTGTGTGTGTGCGTGTGTGTGTGTGTGCGTGTGTGTGTGCGTGCATGCGTGCGTGTGCGTGTGCGTTTTAACACCATTGCATCTTTTTTTAGAATGAACCGCTTCGCTAGTGTAAGGAATCATATTGGCAACACAAGGTTATTGGGAAGTTCTTTAAGAAGGGGAACATAAATGAGTCAGCAAAAATCACCCCGCGCACCTGCAAAATGCGTCCCCCCGGATCACCCCCACTGGCTAATGAATTCTGCCGTAATTAAGGCCCCCTTCCTCCATACATGCAGTCTCACCCCAGCCCAAGGACACAGCGCTCTCAATCCACCAGTCTCTTTTTTCAATCGAGCCTCTTTCCCTTCCCTTCTTTCCCTTTCTGCCCCTCCACCAATCAGCTATTCCGTTTCAGGATCTTACAGTCCCCTCCAAAAGTATTGGAACAGCCAGGCCAATTCCTTTGTTTTTGCAATACACTGACTACATTTGGGGTTGAGATAAAAAGATGAACATGAGACAAGAGTTCAGAATTTCTGCTTTTATTTCCTGGTATTTACACCTAGAGGTGTTAAACTACTTAGAACATAGCACCTTTGGTATCAGACCACCCAATTTTTAGGTGAGCAAAAGTAAAGGAACAGAGAGTATTTAAGTAAATGAAAGCAAATAACACTTAATATTCGGTAGCATATCTCTTGCTTGCAATAACTGCATCAAGCCTGCGACCCATTGACATCACCAAACTGTTGCATTCTTCTTTTGTGATGCTTTTCCAGGCTTTTACTGCAGCCTCTTTCAGTTGTTCTTTGTTTTGGGGGGTTTTTCCCTTCAATCTCCTCTTCAGGAGGTGAAATGCATGCTCAATTGGGTTAAGGTCTGGTGATTGACTTGGCCAGTCTAAAACCTTCCACTTTTTCTCCCTAATGAAGTCCTTTGTTGTGTTGGCAGTGTGTTTTGGGTCATTGTCTTGCTGCATGATTAAGTTCCTCCCAATTAGTTTGGACGCATTTCTCCGTAAGTTGGCAGACAGAATGTTTTTGTAGACTTCTGAATTCATCCTGCTGCTACCATCATGAGTTACATCATCAATAAAGATTAGTGAGCCCACTCCAGAAGCAGCCATGCAAGCCCAAGCCATGACACTTCCTCCATCGTGCTTCACAGATGAGCTTATATGTTTTGGATCATGAGCAGATCCCTTCTTTCTCCACACTTTGGCCTTTCCATCACTTTGGTAGAGGTTAATCTTGGTCTCATCAGTCCATAAAACTTTGTTCCAGAACTTTTGTGGCTCATCTCTGTACTTCTTTGCAAATTGTAATCTCGTCTTCCGATTCTTACTACTGATGAGTGGTTTGCATCTTGTGGTATAGCCTCTATATTGCTGCTCTCTAAGTCTTCTTCGAACAGTTGATTGAGATACCTTCACCCCTGTCCTGTGGAGATTGTTTGTGATGTCACTGACTGATGTTTTGAGGTTTTTCTTCACAGCTTTCACAATGTTTCTGTCATCAACTGCTGTTGTTTTCCTTGGTTGACCTGTTCGATATCTGTTGCTCAGTACGCCAGCGGTTTCTTTCTTTTTCAGGACATTCCAAGTTGTCGTACAACCTATCCTCAATGCTTGTGCAATGGCTCTGATCGATTTCCCCTCTTTTCTAAGCTTGCTTTTCTCCCAAAGACAGCTCTCTGGTCTTCATGTTAGTTTATCTTTTATAACACAAATGCAGTTTTCACCGACAAAACCCAAGGCTAAAACCAAGAGTAGACATTCAGAACTATTTATTGTTTAACCAATCAATCTAACAGGACACATCTGGGCATGAAGAAACACCTGTCAGTCACATGTTCCAATACTTTTGCTCACCTAAAAATTGGATTGTCTGATACAAAAGGTGATATGTTCTAAGTTGTTTAACAAATCTAGATAAAAATACCAGGAAATAAAAGCAGAAATTCGGATCTGTCACCTCATGTACATCTTTTGACCTCAAACTCAATTGTCTTCAGTGTATAGCAAAAACAAAGGAATTGACCTTGTGTTCCAATACTTTTGGAGGGGACTGTATGTCCCAGTGCTCCACCCTCTCTCCCATTATAAATGAAGTATGGAGAGGCTGGACATGAGACAGCCCTGTGTGTGTTGTGTGTGCGTGCGTGCGTGCGTGTGTGTGCGTGTTGTGCAGACAGAGCTCTGGGGCACACGCGCGCCGTGCCGCTCTGTCTCAGCCGCCGATGCCAGGCTCTGCCTCGGCTCTGCCGCTCTCAAACAGAGCACGTCCGTTAGGACAGATTTACTGAGCGCGCTGCCAGGCGGGCGAACGCCGCCACCCCGAGCCGCTCAAAACAAGGGCATCCCTACGGCAGCCTGCGGGGGACACGGCGGAGGGGGGGGGGGCGGGGGGGGAACTCATCCACAGTGACAATCAATTACACACCCTGTCCCACGCTGATTTTCACCACAATAATAAATGTCAATGCATTCCCCGCGCTCTGTGATTTGCACTCTGTGATTTGCATCGATTTGCTTTAATGCAGCACAGTGAGTGTGTGGAGTCTTGGGGGGGGGGGGAGCGGAGCAACGGAATAATCAAGTGTGCCGTCTTGTTTGTTTGTGTGTGTGTGTGTGTATGTGTGTGTGTGTGTGTGTGCGTGCGCGCGTGTGTGTGTGTGCACGTGTGTTTGTATGTGTGTACACACGTGTGTGTGCGTGTGCATATGTGTGTGTGTGCACGTATTTGTGCACTTGTGTGTGCATTTGTGTGTGGGCACACATTTGTGTGGGTCTGTGTGTGTGCATGTTTGTGCGCAAGACAGAGAGAAAGAGAGAGATATAGAGAAAGCATGGGAGAGAACATTTTTTTATTTATAGGTCTGTGTTATTTTTATATGCAGAGGGGTGCGCGGGCTGCAGTGAGTCCCGCCCCTTTAAGGCGGAGGAGGCAGGCCCGATCGATGGCAGCCGCATTTCGGGCCTCTGAGTATCACATGACTCACGGCCCTGGGCCAGGAGGCTTTCCCTGCTCTTACAGAGCAGTCCGGGGCACAGGCTCATGACACCGAGGGGAAAACATCCCTAAAACCACTCTGACTGTTTCCCCCCACAGCTGGGCACTGACCTGCCCCTCACACCCTCACAGAACACAGACATCCTCTCGGCTCCTGCAGCAGAGACACGGGCTCCTCCATCCGTCCGCATGCTCTCTCTCTTAATCTCGCCCGTCTTCAGGCATGCACCTTCATTGTGCTGCTGTATTCACTCGACTGTACCTTCGGTATCTCCAGCTCTGGTAGTGTTCGCTTCCCATGTGAAATGCACTTCTGTAAACCGCTTCGGCTAAAAGCAAAATGGCTAAATTCTAATTGACTACATTGTAACTGCGCTGAGAGGGATGTGAACCTATGCTCACCCGGTGCGGTGGGATGTACTGCACACATCCTGGGAGTGACAAGGCAATGATAATCATAATATTCATCACATCATTATCATGAGTATATCAAGCACTTCACAAAAAATGACCACTGAACCCTCAATCAATCCTGTCTCAGAACTCAGCGTATGGCCCTGACTGTGTGTGTGTGTGTGCATGCGCGTTCTGTATTTTCCTCAAAAACACTTTCATTTTGGAAACACTGACATGTACTTCCAGCACATAAAACCAAAGTAAAAAAAACCCAAGCAATAACAACCACATTCTGCAGCAGAGTCCAGCTTTTTTTCTTTTTTTTTCTTTTCCTAGTGCCGGATTTGGGCACTAGAAACGAGACGCATAGAACACAGAGGACCAGTGAAGAACAGGGAGCACAGCTGTGAGAGCCATTATCCGCCGCATCTGTGAAACACTCCTTGCTTTGTGGGTGGGAGTGAGTCAAGTGGCAGTACACATAGGAGAAACTGACTCAAACTCCTCCTGAGCCTGCATCTACCTGTACACCTGCACAGAACCTGCATCTGCCTGTGCACCTGCACAGAACCTGCATCTGCCTGTGCACCTGCACAGAACCTGCATCTACCTGTACACCTGCACAGAACCTGCATCTGTCTGTACACCTGCACAGAACCTGCATCTGCCTGTGCACCTGCACAGAACCTGCATCTGTCTCCACACCTGCACAGAACCTGCATCTGCCTGTGCACCTGCACAGAACCTGCATCTGCCTGTGCACCTGCACAGAACCTGCATCTACCTGTACACCTGCACAGAACCTGCATCTGTCTGTACACCTGCACAGAACCTGCATCTGCCTGTGCACCTGCACAGAACCTGCATCTGCCTGTGCACCTGCACAGAACCTGCATCTGTCTCCACACCTGCACAGAACCTGCATCTGTCTCCACACCTGCACAGAACCTGCATCTACCTGTACACCTGCACAGAACCTGCATCTGTCTCCACACCTGCACAGAACCTGCATCTGCCTGTGCACCTGCACAGAACCTGCATCTACCTGTACACCTGCACAGAACCTGCATCTGCCTGTGCACCTGCACAGAACCTGCATCTGTCTGTACACCTGCACAGAACCTGCATCTGTCTCCACACCTGCACAGAACCTGCATCTGTCTCCACACCTGCACAGAACCTGCATCTGCCTGTGCACCTGCACAGAACCTGCATCTGCCTGTGCACCTGCACAGAACCTGCATCTGCCTGTGCACCTACACAGAACCTGCATCTGTCTCCACACCTGCACAGAACCTGCATCTGTCTCCACACCTGCACAGAACCTGCTCTGTCTGTGCACCTGCACAGAACCTGCGTCTGTCTGTGCACCTGCACAGAACCTGCGTCTGTCTGTACACCTGCACAGAACCTGCGTCTGTCTGTACACCTGCACAGAACCTGCATCTGCCTGTGCACCTGCACAGAACCTGCATCTGCCTGTGCACCTGCACAAAACCTGCATCTGCCTGTGCACCTGCACAGAACCTGCACAGAACCTGCATCTGTCTCCACACTTGCACAGAACCTGCATCTGTCTCCACACCTGCACAGAACCTGCATCTGTCTCCACACCTGCACAGAACCTGCATCTACCTGTACACCTACACAGAACCTGCATCTGCCTGTGCACCTGCACAGAACCTGCATCTGTCTGTACACCTGCACAGAACCTGCATCTGTCTGTACACCTACACAGAACCTGCATCTGTCTCCACACCTGCACAGAACCTGCATCTGCCTGTGCACCTGCACAGAACCTGCATCTGTCTGTACGCCTGCACAGAACCTGAAAAGCACTGTGCATTCTTAAGCAGCCAAGGAGACATTATTCCTTTCTATGTTCTTTCCATCTTCTTTTAAAAGTGTTTTCCAGATCCTTGGCAGTCAAAAAGCTTGATATCTCTCAGTTGCCTTGGCCCCAACTGAGTAATTCTGACCTCAGAACAGGGCATTCTGGCCTCCCACCCCTCACCCAAACCTGCCAGTCCCTCTCTGTGGCTCGTCTGTGATTTACAGTCAGGGTGACGGGCGGGTCACGGGGGTGGGGGGGGGGAGAGGCTGAGGGCTCAGGTTGTTAATGTGTGACTCTGCTGGGAGGGCTCCAGCTGGCTGTTCCCTCCTCAGTACGTCACCTCCCACCCCCGCACTGACAGACAACAGCCGCTTTGGAAGGGGAGGGGTGACAAATGGATGCATTAGCAAATTTCCTGTCCTCCCAAAGGTGCGATATGACAGATATAAATCAGGAACGGGGCTCTGAAGGCCACCCCCCCCCCGAAATCAGAGCAGCCCCTCCACCAAATTACTAAGGATAACAAAAGGGGCCCTTGCTTCAGCTCACAAAAGCTGGTCTGTTCCACGAGAACTGCAGAAGCTCGTGCTTCATATCACATTTTTTAAAAGTCTGAATAAAATCGTGTAGTGCTGGCTTTCCCTCTGCTGACTCGGGGATCCTGAGGGAACTCATTGAGCAGCCTAACTGCTGATTTATTACTTTCAGAAACGGTTCTCTTTATTTATTCGCGGCTCTCTTTGGCGGGTCACGCGGGGGCTTTCTCGGGCTTTGTTAGCCGCGTTTCCTGCGGGTGTGTTTGGAAATCCATTTGCGGAGAACATGGCAGAGAGCGAGCCCTTGCTTGTTCCCGCGCATGTTGCAGTGGATTCAGATAGCAGATCGAAAAGGCTTCCTTGGGCTGCAGCGCTATAAATCATGCGCGGGGGCATGTGTCGTTGCCCATCACGGGAGGAGGCGAGCGTGTCACAGCTCTGGGAAGCGACGGCATAATTACACTGGGGAAGGGGGGGGGGGGGGGCTCACACCGCAAAGAGGACACTTCCTCATGCTGGCCCTTTTTTCTGCCACCTTCACCTCATAAGCGCATACAAGCATGCACACACACACACACACACACACACACACACACGCACACGCGCACACACACACATTCAATTCACAGCTGCACTGATTTCCCATTTCTTGATCCCTACCCTGAGAACACAGACCATGCTCACGCTTTATCACACCGTCTTTTACAGACAGTCTGCTGTAGCACAAAGATGGCACAGAAAAACAAGAGATTATCCACTCGAATCGCATATGACCCCTGTCTAACATTTACACAGATGGGTTCACCCACACTAGCAATGTTAGGACACCTGCTGGAGGATACGGCTGCAAGAGCCACAGCGTGCGTTTGGAAACATGACCCTCTCCAATCTGAATAGCACCGCAGTGAAAGAGCAGAAATCTTACACCAATAATGCACAGCGTGCATTTATTAAAGACTGACGGAGAGCACGCTTTCTTTGCACCACAAAAATTTGAGCCGGTTTCTATTCAGGACGGTTAAAATGGGCTATCGCCCCACGTAACGCGCCGAATTAAGCACCAGGAGGAGTGAAGCACAAGCATGGCCACGGGCAGCCTGGCTCGGTGAGAATGTCACCGCGCCCCCGGCAGGGTCCGGCCATCTGTCCCCCCCACCCCCCCCACCCCACCCCCCTGAGGGCCGTGGTCTGAGTGCACGTGTGCTGCATGTGCAGAATGACGCAGCGCACGCCGCTCTGAGGAAACCAGGACGGATGGACCGCATTTATCTTCCCTTTCCAGAGCTGAGGAATGGAGAGACAGCAGGAAAAAAAATCACTTTAGCTTCTCCCAAGAGCACCTCTGCTAATACAGACGCAGCGCATCGACCCTCAGCTTTTCTTATGCTATTATTTCTTTATTATAAATATATATTGCTCGATCTTATTGAGTGTCTCACCTTCCCTGGCCGTAGAGAGAGAGAGACAGACAGGCCTAATTGTTTTTTTCCTTATTTGCCACTCTAATTGATTTTCTCCTTCTTGCTGTTTGAGCTTGTTTACGTTCATTCTGTAAATTTTTTTGCGGCACGCTCGATCTAGATTGCTTCATTAACCCAGAGAGCAGGAGCCAAGGCGAGAGCTGGGATGTGGAAACCCTGTTGGGTCCCGAGGGGGGGCGGGGAGAAGACCCCCCAGCACAGGCCGGCCGGGAAACAGCGGGGTTTTTCCAGAGCATTCCGTAACGCGCCCCCTTTTCCTTTCTCTTCTTCTTTGTAAGGACAGCTTGTTCTTGCGCACAGCTGTTTCTGCACTGCAGTCCCCCAGCGGACGGAGCAGAGGACCCCTCTCCGCGCTGGATCCACCCCAGCCTTCTCCCCGCCTCTCCCCGGGACACGCTTCCAGAAACTCGGATGGGAAACCAAGCCTCATCTTCACTCACGGAGACGGAAAAACTGCTTTTCTCCAGTGAACTACTATGATGCAACATTTCCGATGACAATCTTCTGTACTCCGACACATATAGTACTGCCAATTTATAAGAGAGCTACTGGAAGTCAAAAGCAACAAATGCTGGCTCTCTTTTTTAAAACTGCACAAATATCATCGGACTAGCAGCACTAAAACAACACAGAGGCCTAAAGAGCCTTGCTGTCACGAAGGGGGCGTGTCCGTGTGACATGAGGATGGGGAAACAGGATTGGGTGGAGCAGCAGGGAAGGTGCGTAGAGGCGGGGCCCACCAATGGCTGCAGAGTGATGAGGAAGCAGGCAGAGATGCCCCTCCCTGCAGTGCTTCCTCATTAGCCTCTGCTGATGGTAGCCATTGCTGCTATTCACAAACAGAGCCTCTTGGTCTTGAACAGCGGTTAAGCCCCCCCCCCCCATCGCTCCGAGCTGTGCCAGCCCGGCGGTGCCCTTTCCCCCCCAACCCCCCCCCCCCCCCCCCCCCCCCCCCCCCCCCCCCCCCCCCCCCCCAACCCCCAGAGTCCCTCCCGCTGAGCGCGCCCACTAAAAGCCCTTCCTTCCCAACACAGCTGCTAATGCACAGTAAATGAGATTAGCCGAGCTGACGGGGGCCTTGAGTTACTCACATTCTGACTAGATTACCCAATAATTTGATTGGAGGCACTCTCTCCTTCCTCTCGTTTGGACATGGAAGCACCAAACCCCTTTTATGCCCCTCTCTTTCTGCTCCGCACCTCCACCCCCTCCCCTCCAAAACGGTCTGTCTGTGCCCATTAGCGCCAGGGTGCAGCTGTCCCAGAGGAGTCTGTGTGAACCGGGGAAGCGTGGCACGCATGCTACTGCCTCATGTTCAGACAGCACATAAACATATTCTCTGAGATATCAGAGTGCAGCCTTTCATAGCCTGAGCAGGAAGACTTGTAGCATAAGCAGACAGAATTGCAGTGTGAGCAGACAGTTGTGGTAAAAGCAGATAGGCTTGTACTATGCTCACACAGTTGTAATATGAGCAGATAGGCTTGTAGTATGTACAGACAGTTGTGGTATAAGCAGATAGGCTTGTAGTATGTACAGACCGTTGTAGTATGAGCAGATAGGCTTGTAGTATGTACAGACAGTTGTAGTATGAGCAGATAGGCTTGTAGTATGTACAGACAGTTGTAGTATGCGCAGATAGGCTTGTAGTTTGCACACACAGTTGTAGTATGAGTAGGCAGAGTTGTAGTATTAGCAGATAGGCTTGTAGTATGCACAGACATCAGCAGCATGAGCAAACAGAGTTGTTTGGGCAGACAGAGCTGCAGCAAAAGCATACAGAGTTGCAGGGAGATGGCGTACGTGCAGAGCTGAAAGGCAGATCCAGTGTTTGGTATCCAGGTGACGTGACATCAGACAACTGGACTGTGCCTGTTTATGCTTGGCAGCGAAGAGGAAGCCAAGGTTATCACAAGCCAGAAGTTAAGCTAAACCAACCGAACGAAACAAAACGACAGAGAAAATAAACTGTTAATTGAACAGAAGAAATGAAGACAAGACTGAATAAAGACAGGATACAGAGATGGATCAAACCAGTCAGTTTGCAGAAACAGGATGACCCGTTCGATTTTAATGGCCACGTGCCAGCAGACGTCTGCATGCCCCCCGCAGCATTTAGACCAGTGTATGTATGGACTTTACGGCTGCTTTGCAGAAGTGCATTGCCTGTCTTGCCATAGCAAGATTTAACTGGTTCTCCAAAAGCACTACATTATCAATAATGAAAAGACAGTGAACTCTACATATTCCCTGCAGAACTTCTCCACAGAAACACCTGAACTCTACAAAGAGAACCAGCACCACAAGCTGGGCAGTAAAACACACAAACCAGCCTTCAACTCCCCTCTTAAAAGAACGCAAGAACACAGGAATATTTAACACCATACGCCCACACTGCCTCATCACTTGCCAGCCGAGCAGAGCTCATCAAAGACCGAGTCAAGGGTGGTCTTGAACATGTCAGGGTTGCTTATGTACAGCCGATATGAAGGTCGCTTCTATTTTTTTTGTTCTCTACTTCACCTCCCAAATAATAATAATAATAATAATAAAACTGCATAAATTGAGCAAGTATTTTACTTGAACCCTGGGGTGGCAGTGTCGTACATGGTTAGGGAACAGTCCTAGTATGTGGATTTGATTGCAGTTGTGCAAGGTACTTCAGTAAAATACCCAGCTGCAGAAACAGGCTGCACACAAAAATCTGTCACGGTAAGTGGCTCTGGACAAAAGTAAAAGCACAGTAATTTAGAATGTGGTTTTAATGCAAAAAACTTCCAGCACATACTGTACCTTATTTAGGTTGAACAGTGGGCGTACAGAACTGTCAACAATTCTAAGCACATCGCTGCCTTTGGATGTAATAAACAAAAATGATGAAAAAACACCAGCAATAGATGAGATATTTGCTGGGGCGTTGATTACATTGAAAAGTGTTCTACATTATTGTGTTTTCCCGCAGATTCATCTAAGGATGAAAGCTCAGTGTGATATATGAATCATGTCCTCAGAGAAGAGGAAGTGGTGGTCTCATATAACCGGAATGCTCTTGGTGCTTATTGCTTTCCAGATCCGCAGTATTGTGTCGCAATACATCCACTTTATGTTTTCCTCATCCTGTTTTCTGTTTTCCACATTACACTCCTCCCAGCTATCAAACAACCACAGGAAGAGCATCTGCTTTAAATCACTCAGACCAGAGAGGCCAGTGCATAGACATGAAGCGTGTTGCAAAACAGAGGAAATTGTGCACATTTAATCAGCACCCAAGAAATTCGCATCTTCAGAAATGCTTTGACAAAACGCAAAGCAATTTTTTAGTAAAATAAGAGAAAGGTAGCTGTCCCATGTCTGGTGTGGAAAACACTTGTATTGCGGTATACCATGCTGTGTACGTCTGAGTTGACACAATCATTCTTCAGCTTAACGGAAAAAATACATAATTCTATCATTTGTGAGTTTCCTTTCTAACGATGTGGACGAGGATGTAGTCACAGCAACCGGATGTGTTGCACACGAGTGTGAATGTGGCACCTCTACTGCATGATGCCACTGTTGCCCGTCAGCCAATCAGGCTGCCCTGCCCTGCCCTGCTGAGACGGGTCACACTGAACTACCTGTGGGAATGACAGGGGTGAAGGGGGCTGCCTCACAGAGTCACCCCACTAACTGTGGGAATGACAGGGGTGAAGGGTGCTGCTTCACAGAGTCACCCCACTAACTGTGGGAATGACAGGGGTGAAGGGGGCTGCCTCACAGAGTCACCCCACTAACTGTGGGAATGACAGGGGTGAAGGGGGCTGCCTCACAGAGTCACCCCACTAACTGTGGGAATGACAGGGGTGAAGGGGGCTGCCTCACAGAGTCACCCCACTAACTGTGGGAATGACAGGGGTGAAGGGGGCTGCCTCACAGAGTCACCCCACTAACTGTGGGAATGACAGGGGGGAAGGGGGCTGCTGCACAGAGTCACCCCACTAACTGTGGGAATGACAGGGGTGAAGGGGGCTGCCTCACAGAGTCACCCCACTAACTGTGGGAATGACAGGTGTGAAGGGGGCTGCCTGACAGAATCACCCCACTAACTGTGGGAATGACAGGGGTGAAGGGAGCTGCCTCACAGAGTCACCCCACTACCTGTGGGAATGACAGGGGTGAAGGGAGCTGCCTCACAGAGTCACCCCACTAACTGTGGGAATGACAGGGGGGAAGGGGGCTGCTGCACAGAGTCACCCCACTAACTGTGGGAATGACAGGGGTGAAGGGGGCTGCCTCACAGAATCACCCCACTAACTGTGGGAATGACAGGTGTGAAGGGGGCTGCCTGACAGAATCACCCCACTAACTGTGGGAATGACAGGGGTGAAGGGAGCTGCCTCACAGAGTCACCCCACTACCTGTGGGAATGACAGGGGTGAAGGGAGCTGCCTCACAGAGTCACCCCACTAACTGTGGGAATGACAGGGGTGAAGGGGGCTGCCTCACAGAGTCACCCCACTAACTGTGGGAATGACAGGGGTGAAGGGGGCTGCCTCACAGAGTCACCCCACTAACTGTGGGAATGACAGGGGTGGAGGGGGCTGCTTCACAGGATCACCCCACTAACTGTGGACCACTGGGTGTTAATGAAGATGTGCCTGAGGTTTAAAGCAGCCCAGGCCAGCATACACAAAACAGCACAGTGATCAGCACCCAGGATGTCTGAAGAAGAGCAAGGTGATGTGGTCGTCTGAAAAGTAATCTTCTCTCCAAAACCCTCTTTCTTGTTGGGCAGGTTTAATGATCAGCTGGACACGCTTACGGTTTGGGCTTTCATAAGCCAGGCCAACTGGGCCTGGCCTCTGGAAATCACCGGAACACCCTATTTTACCACTTTCCCACACTGGCCAATACGATTGAGCTCACTGGATATGGAAATGATCAGCGTCATTTAATGTGGCTCTAGCCTGCAAAATGTATTATATACCCACATTACACACATTATATAGAATGAATTCCAGGAGAAGAGAGAGGCAGGGAGCGAGAGAGAGAGAACATTCTAATAAGGGTAGTTCAGTTCAGTTTTGGAGGCGCCTAAAATTGTTAGGAAAGACGGAACGTCACTGAACCCACTGGGAATCTTGGCTTGGAAAGAGTATACTGTATGATGGTGCTTAAACAAAACGATCATTCCCTAAAATTAAACCCAAAAATGAGTCATTTATTTTACTCAGCCGTTCCCGGGTAACAGAGAGGACTTTCCCATCCTTCTTGCATGGAATGTGACCCTCCTACAGCCTAAGGGACAGTGACACAAATATGTCATGTACTAAACAAACTGTTTATGTTCTAGTTCTGTCTTTAAAGTGCTATTTCCAGAAGGGCTACCGTACACTGTGGTTAACTGACCTTTTAGAAGTTTGGTCACAGCTTTTGCATGTAACTTTCAACCCCTCCAGTAAAACACGCTGGGTGATCAGATCAACTCTACTTAGGCCGAAGCACTACACCATGCGAAAGGAACAAGACCACTACACAGCAATGGCTGTGTATGTGTACAGTATGTGTATGTGTGTGTGTGTATGTGTACGTGTGTGTGGGCACACATATCTCTTTAGGTAAGTAAGGGCACACATGCTGATAAAGCATTCAACATCTCATTGCACGCGTCATGTTCTGCACTACATTATCCCAAAATTAACTAAATAAATACAGCACTAAAATAACTCAAGCACAGCTGCTGGGTGCGGGGGCAGAGCTTTGTCCCGTTTCAGAGTGAGAGGGACAGACCAGCTCGCACCTTATAAGGCAGCCAGGAGCAGCGATTCTCCTCAGATCAGCACTTCAGTAACAGTGTAATACTGCCGTTCCTGCCACACCGTGAGCACTTTTCCCACTAAGTCTTTATAAACAGACGCCTTGGGGGGACTGCCCGCACACAGACCATGCTTAGTCTGATGCATGAGCTGTGCACAGACTGCGTTCTCAGCTGAAGAGCGAAAAAAATCCACTTCATGCCTTTCCCCGAGCAATACAGCGTTAAAACACAGGGATTTAAACATGTATCAGACTGCTGAATTTACAGCATACCACAGACTCAAGGCTTTCCTCGTCTCCAATTACAGCCTGAAGAGAAAGGGCTGGAGCGGGATTGGCTCATTCAGGGATGGCTCACCTTGCTCGGGTCTCTGGAGCGCAGGCTGTATTTTCAGCGTGATTTAAAGGAGCGCCCCTTCTTGATTCGGCTTGCTGTCGTCTCTGTTAGAGCAGAGTGGCACTGCACTTCGGCTCCCAGCCTTACATTATTCATAGTGCTCGTCCAGGACCACTTACAGCACCCGGCTCATATTTTACCCATCTGCAAACCAGGCCATTCAGCTGCAGTGCACTGCTGGAGCAGACAACAGCTGCGCTTACCCTGGAACCAAAACGACAACCTCCAGTCGCCAGTTCCTCACCATGACTCGCTACTTCTCAACCAACAAACTGCTCTTTAACCATCACACACTGCTCCTTAACCACAACACACTGCTACTTAACCATCACACACTGCTCCTTAACCACAACACACTGCTACTTAACCATCACACACTGCTCCTTAACCACAACACACTGCTACTTAACCATCACACACTGCTCCTTAACCACAACACACTGCTACTTAACCATCACACACTGCTACCTAACCATCACACACTGCTCTTCAAGCATCACACACTGCTCATTAACCATCACACACTGCTCTTCAAGCATCACACACTGCTACTTAACCATCACACACTGTTCCTTAACCATAACACACTGCTCCTTAACCACAACACACTGCTACTTAACCATAACACACTGCTACCTAACCACAACACACTGCTACTTAACCATCATACACTGCATCTTAACCATAACACACTGCTACTTAACCATCACACACTGCTCCTTAACCACAACACACTGCTACTTAACCATCACACACTGTTCCTTAACCACAACACACTGCTACTTAACCACAGCACACTGCTACTTAACCATCACACACTGCTCCTTAACCATCACACACTGCTCCTTAACCACAACACACTGCTACTTAACCACAGCACACTGCTACTTAACCATCACACACTGCTCCTTAACCACAACACACTGCTACTTAACCATCACACACTGTTCCTTAACCACAACACACTGCTCCTTAACCACAGCACACTGCTACTTAACCATCACACACTGCTCCTTAACCATCACACACTGCTCCTTAACCATCACACACTGCTCCTTAACCACAACACACTGCTCCTTAACCACAACACACTGCTCCTTAACCACAGCACACAGCTCTTTAACCACAACACACTGCTTCTTAACCATCACACACTGCTTCACAATGGCACACTACTCCAAGACACAATGCAGATGCACTATCTTTCATACACACACGCATGCGCACACACACACACACACACACACACTCACACTCACACTCACACTCACACTCATATACACACATACACACACACACACACACACACACACACACACACACACACACACTCACACTCACACACACACACACACACATACGCGCACACACACACACACACACACACACACACACACACACACACACGGCGGAGCGTGGTGAGACCGTAGGCGTTTTTATTAAAGCTGCGGATGATATGAGGCTGGATTAGCTGCAGCCAGCGTGAGGGCACATCACAGCGAGGACCAGACAAACCACGCTGGGCTTTATTAAGCTCTCCGAGCATCCGAGTATCTGCATCCCCCCCGCGCGCTTATCGCACCGCTGTTAGCCGCCGAGGACGCCCCGTCATCCGCACACATCTGCCCACGCTGCCTTCTCCAGCAATGACAGGAAACTCACAAACAGGTAAGAGGAGCCGCTGGAAAGGCGGGGGACCGCTGTGGGCTGGGCAGGGAGAATGCCAGGTGGAAGAAAGCCTCCGCCGCCGCGGCTCTGCAGCAGGGACTCCAGTGAACAGAAACGGGAGAGATAGATGGAGGAAGAAATGCTGGCAGTGTGGAATCTAATCCCCAGTTAATTGGTATGACTGATGAAGACAAATTGAAATGGGACAGCTGAAATAGTGTCTCACGCTGGGGGTGGGGGCAAGGAGGGGGGTGGGGGGGGGGGGCCACTTCCAGTCAGGCAGTGGCTGACAGCTCAGAAAATACTCCCACATCGTTACCATGGTTATTAAAATCGGGTTACACTTTCTAAGAGGATTCCAACTATAAAAACTGCATAAAAGCTTCCTAAGAAATATTGCAGTTTATAAATGTTTGTAAGTGCAAATGCTTATAAACACATGTGCCAACCCACAAAGACTGTAATAGGGTGTGTTATTCACCTCCATCCATATTGTGAATGACAGTACCATAGCATAGGCAATCAGAAAGTCATTCCAATATCCCTTACAATGTAGGCAGTGACATATCCAAAGGTCCACTGCACAGAAGCTATAAGGGGACACATTATGTATTGTTTTATATGTTCATAATGTACCAGTAATTAGACTAGAATGCAAATAGCTCCAAGTGAATAAATGAACTCCACAGTGTGATGCACTCTTGACACTGTCATACATCACCGTCAAGACATCAATCATCATATTCGGCTCAAACCCCTGCCACATCGCTGGGAAGGATCGCTGCCCTCCAGTACTGCTCCTCCTACACCCCGACACATCACCGTGGGATAAAGCCTTCACATGGTATAAACACGACACCCGCAAATCCACATCAGGCACAGCCTTTTACATTCACACACAGAAAAACCTTTATGTTACTCATACTAAGCCACACATGTGCACACACAAGTACATACACTAAAGCAAACACAGGCATGCAGACACATACAAACACACACACACACACACACACACGCACACACACATGCACGTACACACATGCATGCATGTAAACACGCACGCAAAAACACACACACACACACACACACACAAGTAAATTCAGGCATGCACACACGCACACGCACACACACACGCACACGCACATGCGCGCACACACACACACAGACACACACACCATGTTCTGAGAGGACAGATCTGTGAGCCTGTGATTATGGTAGAAGAGGCAGTGATGTTGATGCGGGGGTACAGCAGCCAGCCCGACAGTCAGACAGTCAGCTCTCCGAACCTCGGCGAGCGCTCGGATCTCTCTGACAGCTTTATCCTCACGCGCTTTCAGCCGCGTCGGCTGTAAAGATGAGAGAAGCGCGGACAGCGCGTTCACACGGCGGCACTGACACAGTCCGTCTCTCGGCCTGTCAGGCCTAAAAAAAAAGACTATTATGTTCATCAGATATGTACTATAAGATTTAGGAGCCATTCCATTGTTTGTGAATATAAATGCCGTAAAAGTGCACATCATGTCATAAATAGTAGGTAGATCTAACCATAAAGGCGGTAATTTATTCATCATTTCACAGCTGTTATTTTTCAGTAATTTACCTCAGACTGTGCTCTGCCTCACCTTTTTGGCTGACCGAAGACTAATTAGATTGTTCAGCCACTTCAAGCCATTGGTGACCCCCCAAGAAAGAATCACAGACTCGGCAGATCAAATCTACTCACGTGAAAACACACACACACACACACACACACACACACACACACCATCCGAAATGTTCAGTGACAGTACACAACTGAGAAGGAGGAGGACACTATAATATGCGCAAAGACTGCACATTGTGTGTGGATCTGCACGCATGCATTCAATCAGGCCATTAACATGCAGCTGAAGGCAGACGCTGGGTACCGCTCTCTCTCCCTCTGCCCGTCCCTGGCTTGTGAACACTGTGTAGCATGTGTGAGAGTGGGCAGACTGCTAACACTCTGATTAATGTGACACTTCTCATTTCACTCTGACCAAGGCCATATGCTTGACTCAACACCAGACGAGACGCGCACAGGAGTCAGTGATGAATGAATGATCAAAAATGAAAGATACAATTTGTAGTAAAGAGGCCATGTGCCGAGAATGAAGAAAAATATGCCCCAGAGAGGGGAAGGTGGGGTCCACCCACTGATCCGGCTGCTGTTCCTGACATGTCAGGGCTACTGAAGCCTGGCCTGAGAGGCCAAATTGTTTAATGCTTACATTTCCATCCAGACCCTTAACCTCCGGATTCACATAATGATTCACTTAACCGTTCCAACACAGCTGCCCAGATTTAAAGAGTATGACCTTATATTCACATCAAATTGGAAAAAGTCATTATACATTATATTACCGCATTTCTTTAATTTAACTGAGCAGTCTAGCTAGAAAGCTAGTGACTGAACCCCAAGTTAACCAGTAAGTTTGCCAGCAACCTAACTCATGACTAGAAATGTAGCAATTGGCTTGTTAGGCAAGCAAACATTTATGCTGAAAAATAAATCGAACAAAATAACCTAAATTCATCTAAATTCAATAGAGTAAGGTACTTGACCCAGTCCCTTGACCCTGTGAGACTCAGACATTGATGTATTTTCAAGCCTATTCTGAGTGTAGACAATCTTAGTAACGGTTGAAAATATTTCACTCCAAATATGTTGCTAAAATATAGTAGAGGGCCTGAGGAACTGGGAAATGTTGTTCTAAGCTGAATGGTGAACTGAATGGCAAAAATGGTGCCTGGAATGCAGGAAAAAAAATGCAGCATTTTTGCAACAGTGGGTCTCACAGGGTTAACTGTTAACCACAACTCTGAGGCTCAGTTCTCAGGCAGAGCACTGCCAGCGTATGCTCTGGGCAAGGTACTTAACCTGAATGACTTCAGTAAATATCCAGCAGTATAAAATACCACGGTGTCCTTTTTAAAAATGTAAAAGTTTAGACAGCCGATGCCAGCTCTCATTCAGCTGGGGGGCTGTCGAGCTGGGCACCCCATCTCTAATGAAAAACGGACTTTCTCTTTGTGCTGTCAGGTGAAGTACAGGGTAAGGGTATAGCTCTCCTTTCCATGCTCTGACAAGCACAGACAGTGGCACACAGAAAAGTCCTATAGGCAAAAACTTGAAACCTTTGGATCTGTGATTTTTCTTAATTTGTTTTGGACTTATACTTTGCAACGTTACGTTCAATGAAGGTTTTAGCATTTGAAGAAAGTGTATATAAACACATTATAAAACACAGGATAAAATTTAAGACAATAAGAAAAACATTTCAGAACAATTAGATACATTATGTTATGTTATGATTTTTATTACGCATACCTGCAAAAAGCAGAAAGGTCACATCAAAATTCCACTGTGGTGTCAGTGAAATTTAATATTTTTCAGCCACCTTTTTCCTTCCAGCAGACTCTTTGGAAAGCCATTCCCAGGGTCCATTTTCCTGCAGTGATGCTGGGTCTGTGAGAGTTCTGACTCCCTTTGAAAGGTATGTGAAAATGTGCCTGTAAAAATGCACCGAAACATGACTGATCGATTAATCGATCAGTTTGATAATGTGCCCATAAATGGATTAAATAGAGCAAGAAATCCGGAGGGAAACCTCCACTACACCCTCAGAAATTTAACTAAAATTATTTGGACCATGCTACCCTTATCCAAGCAACAGAACTCTGGCTAATGTCCAAGCATGAGAGCCAATACAAACCTGGACAATGCATCTACCCCGCCCACCCCAAAAAATAAATCCACTTTAATCCAAGCGGCTGTGATTAAGTCTCTCCTCAGTTAAATCAAATGTGTACAAAAATCTCAAAAGTTCCGTTACTACCAGCAGGACATTTTCAGAAGCATTTGCTGCAATTAAAGGAAAAGGAATAAAAGAAACCATATAAAATACTGAAGGGATAGATTAGACGGAGGGTGGTTTGGCGTAGCGTAGCTTAGCCGAGCAGTAATCTGCTGAGTCTTTACAGAGGGCTCTGAAGAGCACACAAAGTTTGGAGCGGAGCAATTACCAGCCACATCCCACCCCCGGCTCTCTAACACAGGCCGTTAGGACCCACAGACCCACGGCACCTTTTCAACTATTCAACCTGCTGAGAGAGCTGAAAAAACATTCCCCCTTTAAACCTCAAACTGTCAGACACAGGAGGAACATTAAAGGCCCAAAACGCAAACAGAGCCGCTATTTAATTCAACATTTAATATTGCACAATGTCCCTTTTAATTCAGCCAAATAAACTGTAGTAAAATGGATTATGGGGTATTCAAGGTCAAAACTGTTTCGCAGCATAATAGTATTTTGCAATGCCACAGCACAAAAAGGATTAACTGACGTGTTCCATAGTTTCATAATAATCAAACATTCACCGCTTGCCTGGCCTGTTCAAACATACATTCAAGCATGGTTGAAAAACTAGAAGACATGTTTTTAATTAAATGCTGTATCCAGTTATTGTCGTGATGTATTTACCATACATGTCATTTATGCAATGGCTTCCTACAGCTGCCAAAGATATTAACTCTTCTGTACAGTACATGATGCCGGTACTGGCCTCACAGGTCTTATAATAAATATTTATATTTCATACGCAGCTCAAGTGCATCTCGAGTCTACTGCTATGAATCCAGGTGATATCTCTTCTGCTGCTACAGAATTATTGCCATTACTTTAAGCTATATATGCTACCCACAACTTTAGCTGTTTATATGAAATATACTCTGAAACACTTCCTCAACAAAAAAAGGCTGTGTATAATAAAATGTGAAAGATTCATACGCCATAAGTGTCTGTACAGAGGTGTGAGAAGGGCAGTCTCTCAAAAAGTTCAAATGCGTATTTTTCCGGGGTTTGTAATAAAAGACACTGTAAAGTCGGTAAACCCAAGGCCTTTTAAAATCCTTTCTGGAGCAATTTCAAAACCGATATGTGTGCTGAAGTATATATGCAAACTAAGGTATGGCATCAACTCCAGAGAACAACCATGAATCAGCTTACATTCAACTGATATGACCTGTGTGTGTGTGTGTGAACTCTTAATGTGGGACGTACACAGACACACAGACACACACACACACACACACAGGCTATATAACCTTTAAGAATACAGGTGGAGCCATGGTTAAGGCACTAACTTTTAGACATGAAGGTTGCCGTTTTCAAATGGTAGCGAAGCATGTTGTAAATTGCTCCAATAGGACATTCTCATTTATAAATTCAGGGATTCTATATTCTTTCAAATACAATGTTCAAGTATTTTTTCAGGACTTCCACTGACAATTTTTTAAGTTTTCAGAGACATTATTTATAAATCAATTATCTTTTTTTAGTGCTTATATAACCAGTTCACACTGTCTGTAGTAGACAACATTTATTACGTGCAAAAGTACCTGTCAGTAAATACATAGAAATTTGATATTTTAGTTGTAAAGGACCTGTGTTGATACAGGAAATGCATAAACCAATGGAAAATAAAGTACAAAAACCTTTCAAGGCCTTACTACAGATTGCATTTTGGCTAAAGGATTTACTGAATGAAATCTCAGAACACTGAATCAAATTGAAAAAATTACGAGCCAAAATCCATCTAGGATCAAATCGGCAGCCATAAATTTCCATTGAAATCAAAGTAATGATTACATTAAAGTGAGGTACAGTAACTCTTTATTATCTGGAGGGAAGGGGGGGGGGAGACTGAAACAGATGAGAGGTGTGATCTGAGTCAATGTTTAGATTCATTATGGAGGCTGAGCCCAGCTCCTGTACATTAATCTGATACCAGCCTCCCTTGGCTCTTCACTAAATAGACCATATGCTGAAAACACGCACCGAAGATAAGCCTGTACACATTTATAAAGATGCTACAACCGCAGAGTCAGACACGGGACGTAATCAGAGCAGAAACGCTGTCTGCAGCAGGAACCTGGAGGGTTAATCTATTCTCTGATCCTGCTGGCCTCCAGCAATCTAACAGCCTGTCTCACAGAGAGGCAGAGAAGGCAAGCAGGGGAGAAAGGAGGGGAAAAAGAGAGCTATTTTCATCCCTCCTCTCTATTAGAGAGAGAGTGGGGAGAAGAGAGAGCGAGAGAGAAAACATAGCATTTCCATAAAAGCTTGCAATTGCCTTAAACCAACAAGGCGTCTAGTTAAACTCCCTCTCGGAAACTGACACTACAATCAGGACTTGGCACCTTGTAATTCACATTGATGCGCTGAAGAAGGGGATGGCAGAGGCCTGTTACTGTGGAGGGGGGGGAGGAGCTTTTATCTATCCAATCATGCCTCAGCTTCCGTACAGCTCGAACCCCTGACAGCGGAACGGCGCGTTTGTTATAGCTCTCTGACACGCCGTCTCGCTCCTCTTTTAAACACTTCTCCTCTGTGGATCTCCTGGACTGTCTTCCCTTTTAAGGGAAAGAAAAAGAGGGGAGGGGAGAGGACGGAGGGAGAGCCAATGAGAGAGAGAGCGAGCATGCGAGTAGAGGTGCAAAGGAGAGACAGTGATGAAGGGCACCGAAAGAGAAAGCGAAGGGGGAAAGAGAGAAAGGTAGCGGAGGGAATGCACAAGCAATTAGAGAGGAAAATCCTGTGTTCTGGAGGAAATGACTGATGCTCCTCTTCAAAGAGGCTCTCCCTCACAGTGGCCCTTTCACAGAGAGCCGGGGCAGAAGGGCACTAAAACAGCTCTATACAGCACAGCAATTACAACCAGGCCCTCTGCCTCTCTCCTGAGGGGAGAGAACTATGAAGGATCCCCCATACAATTCTGCAATCAAAGGCGAGACTGGACAACTGGAGCAGGAAATAAAACACATTTCCACTTAACCATTTCTTGGTTGCTTCTGAGGTATGCCAGAGGAACCTGGTTCCAATCTGAGTTTAGCATTGGACGTTTGATTAGCACGGGTTGTCATGGTCAAGATGAGCCCAGCAGTGGGTGGGTTGGCAAGAAGTAAGAAAGATACTTAACGATATATTATGATGACGATCTTTGATGTTATGGGGCTGTTGGTCCTGGGCCTCCTGTTAAGATCAATGGAGTTACAGTTTCCAGCAAGTAACAATTTTGGCCAAGAACCCAGAAACCTCGAACTTGGCCACAAATGGCTCTCTCAGCAAGGCAATGATCTAAACCACACCTCATAATTAACCAAGAAATGGCAAACTGACCATAAATTTACTGTTTTGCAATGGCTATCTCAGTGTCCAGACTTGAACTTGATCGAAAATGTGTACTTTGAATTGAAGAGGGCAGCCCACAAGCCCAGACCAAAGGATCGGGAAGATAGTGAAAGACACCGTATGGCGAAATGGTCAGAAAGAAGATGACTCAACTGAGTTATGCTTGCAAAGGGAGAGTGCATAAAGAACTGAATACAGCAGTGTTAATAATTGGGAGAGCTATATTTTTTAGGAAAAAGAAATATTGCTTGTTAAACCATTTTTTCTTGAGAGCAATTGCATTAGTATAAAGAACAAAGTTTTCACATCTGTTTGAGCGTAGAGGGACACAGTATATACAGAAAAGTGCCAACAATAATGTTTCTGAAGTTGAGCCAGGCCTCTTGTCTACACATGCACAGGTTCACAGTATGGTGTGTGGCCACTAATGTCTCTTCCTGTGTATCGTCTGTTAGTTCAGTCATCTCCATTGACCAAGGAGCATAAAGCATGACAGATTATCATACGAATGCAATATTTCATGTGATTAAACATGGAGATCTCTGAAATAACCCCACAAATTCTATTCGTATTACTTGATCTCTGGTCTGCACTTTCATCTGCGTCCTAGTCTTTGTGTGTGTGTGTGTGTGTGTGTGTGTGTGTGTGTGTCTGCGTGTGCATGTGTATGTGCACGTGTGTAACATTACCCTGGCCTTGTACTCAGTCATGCAGGGCTGTAGAGGCCATTAGCTGTCAGGATATGATACATCACTCGCACACACTAAGAGCATAGGTGAGCGTTTCTCCACTGAACAACACACCTGAAATCAAGCTATAAAAGGGTAGGAGGAAAAAAGCATGCGGTGCTATCTTGCGAAGCTCCACATCAAACTAGTTTTGACATCCTATCTTGACTGTGAAATGACAAGACACAGACACTGCGGTAAATCAACAAGAGTGGCTGGTTGCTGACAAACCTGTCACTGAAGATTCTCACACACAGATAGGTGAGCACACACACTTACACACTCTTACGCAAACTAGCTCACACATTCACACTCATATAGTACACACACACACACACACACACACGGTCTCTCAATCAAAACTTGAGTACAGCTCACAAACTCTAAGCCACCTGCCCAAAGATACGCATGACTGGAGGTAAGCTGGTCACCCAGCTGGAACCTTCCGGCAGCCTCTGAGGAAACACCTCTTGGAGGCACTGTATCTCTAATGACTGAGGAGCAGAGCGGATAAACTGTCCTGCATAAACTCTAAAGATGGACTGACTGCTTCTCGGTCAATTGCAGAAAAGAAAAAAAAAAGCATACAAAGAAGTGGGAAAAAAAAACAGAAGGGGGAAAAGATGACATGCATTTAAATGGGATTTAAGCCACAGAGCTCATTTGTATTCTACTAGCACTCTCTTACGAATATTGGAGCAAAGACACTTTATGGTAAGAGGCAATGGATGAATCGCTTATTTTAAATGCGCCACACTGGGGCCACTTCCTTTAAATGCACAGTGCTCAGCCGGCTTGGGTACATCTTTATCTAATCCAGACAGAGCACATCAGTCTCCACCTTTCTCCTCCTGCATCTACAGCACCGTCCCCGTGACCATCGCAATCACAATCACGACCACCAGCATCGCCACCGTCACCCTCAACAGCACCATTTGTGCTGCTCATATTTCAAAGCTAAAGATATGGCAGCTTGTCTGAGGTCACCAGACTGGGTCCAGCAGTGCTCTGAACAACAGACACCACACCACGACTATCTGACACACCACTTCCTGTGAATGGTCTCTAAAAAGTCAAATGGGTCACCTTCCATTCTGTATAAACATGCCTCGTACCCCAGCCACCATCCTTACCTGACACAGGATGACACAATGTGTGCAGAAGCAGGTCCATCTATGTGCCCAGCAACATCACCATCACTCAGGTGAGACTCTAGTGAAGTGTGTAAAGCCTAAATACTTTGTTGCACGAGCCTTTCGACAAGTGTCATGAGACAAAAATGACATTTTTCAACTGAACAAAGTGTCACATGTCTCAGTGTCAAACACCTCTAGAATGTCAAACTTTGTGCTGCAATGTGATTGGACAGCCAGTGGGAAAGCTGAAATGTGTTGTCATGGATGTGATTTTTTGCATTCATTACTTTGGTTTTGACTGATGTTTATAAACATGAAGGCGATTAAGGAGAAACTACCAAAATACATAAGAAAGCACCATATGTACGATGTAGGGACAATTGCAGCTAATTAATTTATTTCACCAGTTGGCTGATATCCTAAAATGTTTGAAATGCATGTCTTTATCGTGCACGCAAAGCATCTGCTTAACTAGAATATATCCTCCCTGGTTTTCCATAATCAGGCTTATGGGATGAACTAGTCTCCGTCTTCTTTCCATTCACATCATTTTTTTAAACAAAATTAGATCTAAAATTTCTTCCTCTATAATCTCAACGACTTCATTGGTCACCGCCATGTTTTCAAATGTAAACTAATGAGAAGTTTTATGCCTCTACCATGGAGACAACAGAACCCTCCCTGCAGGCCCTTTCTGAAGTATAAATGGCAAACGTCATGCGACACCTTCATTTTTCTTTCAAGACACTTGGCTGAAAGTGTGACAAAGTATATATTAGACTTAAGAAGCAGCTCCGTTTTATTTTTAGGGAAAATGTAATGCTCACATATATTTATATATCTTCAGAACTCCCCCAGCAGAGAATAAGAAGAGTATAGCCATTAAAATCCCTTACACAAAAAATAAAATAAATTCTAATTAAAGACAAAGGCAAATCTCCTGTTACGCCTCCCAGAGCACCCTGGAGGTGTGGCATCGTCCCCATTAGCCCCGCCCCGGGGGAGGGGATTCATTCTCTATAGACTGCTGTAGAGATGGGAGATCACTGCTGTCTTCCTGTGAGAGGAGCATACTGAAGCCGCAGGTGGGGCACGGGAGCTTAGCTTACCTTGGCCATCTGAGCCTGGACACCGCTGGCCTTGAGCGAAGCCACGGCCTTCTGAGCTGCTGCTGGGCTGTCGAAATCCACAAAGCCATACCCTGCGCAGACACACACACAGAGAGGACAGACACAAGAGCGTGTTAAACATCAACACAAGTTCAGCATTAACACCTACACCCGCAGTATGGCATGTCCCTACATACAGCTGGTCACAGGACGCTTCTTTGTGACCTGTGTGTTTGTGTTTTTGTGTGTCCATGATATAAAAAGCACAGAAATGATGGTGAAAAGTCTGCTGTTACTCCATCTCAGTAACTCAATCCTGGTGGCCTACAGAAGCCTCCGGTAATGTGTATATACATCACACCTCACTTGGGCACCTCAACACCAAAGCCATCATTTAGAAAAACGGTTGAAACCACCTGCAATTGCAGACGCAAATGGCTGTTGCAGGAAAAATCCGTACGAATCCAGCAAGGTCTCAGATTGATTTACCTAAGTTAAGAGTCTCTTGAACTGAAGCCAAATACACTCGGCACAATGATACCTGCACATTTACTTCCTTCAGGTTGGCAATAACAGCCTTCCGTCTAGCAGGAGGAGTTCCTGGAGCACTGTGGAGCACACTGTTATCATGCTTCAGCAAGGCAATGGGACCCCCGCAGTTAAATAACTCCACCGCTCTCTTTGCTGTGGCCACACAACCTTGCTTAAAGACACATAGTAACTGACACAAAACCATACTGTGTGTTTGTTCTTGTCTCCCAGCTATGACCCACACAAAGGTTGGGCCTGTGCCACCATCTCTTTTTATAGAAATGCATCAATCCTGAAAAGTTCAGCATCATGACCAGTGCACTGATTTATGAGTTACTGTTATCCTACCCTTCCTTTGACTACATTTCTCCAAGGTCAGCTCAGTGTTAATTAAAAATATGCGCAGGATTAAAAACATTGACATGTCTGGGGAAGCACTGATCCAGCGGTAATGTGTAATAAAAAAGGATAATGTGCAAAAGCGTCTTGGTGGTTAAGATTCTAGAGAAAATTTGCATTGTAATACAGCAATGCTGTGCCAATGTGCAAAGCCCACAGCGTTAAAAGCCAGGCCAGCCTCCAACACTGACAAAACCAACAGAAACACAGATTACCCAGCCTGTGAGATTTAAGATGGCGGCTTTTTACCATACATTGGGAAATTTTCATGGTTCAGCAACCCTTCCCCACTCTGAGTTCGAGAGGGCTGCGTTAGGTTTGGGGGAGGGTTGTTATGTAGGAGGCGGATGTGATGGACATTCTGGTGTAGTAGGGTTTCCATTCTCTCAGTGTGAAAGTGAACCTGGTACTGCTTTTGCCTCAATAGAAATAAGGACTTCATAAACAGGCAATGTACAGTGATGGGACGAAGGAGTACATTTTATGTTCTCCTTCTTTACTCAGCAGAGTATAAAAGCACCAAAGGGTCTATAATGTGTATAATGAAATTAATGGATAGTGAAAAATACAGGCATTTTTTCCCCTTTTCTAAGCCTACTGCACCATTGCCTTAAGACATTTAAGGGCATCTAGTCTTGTCCCTTGACAAAGCTCTGATAGTTTATCTTAACATGACTATCGAGCACGCTTAAAGTCAATGGTCTGTTCGATAACTGCTTGGCATGTCCAACCAAACACTTTCCCTGAGGTTATTCTCCTCTCTGGAGAGGGGGGGGGGGGTGGCTTTAAATATGGCTCAGCTGCATGGGTTCATCTGTCCATCTGAAATGAGTCTCCCATCTTAACCCAGAAGGGTGGCACAGGCACACACACGCAAACACACACACGTGCATGCACACACAAGCACGCACGTACGCACAGGCACACGCGCGCACACACAAACACACACGCACGCACGCACGCATGCACAACTGCACACACACACACACAAACACGTGCGCACAGGCATACAAATGCATAAAGACAGGAAAGAGAAAGGCTCTTTCTGCACTCCACCTTAAATATTTAATTGAAGCTACTTTTTGAGGAGTCACACTTCAACACCAAACCACACACAGTCATTACACTACTACTCTAGAGTAGCACACAATTCATATAGCATTTCCATCTGTGGCACATGAAGGAACACACACTGTAAGAATTTGTTAGACCAACAGCCATGATGAAAGTATGCCAGCATGGCCAGAATACGCCATACTATTATGAAAATCACTCGCAAAAATATCATTCTGAACAGACACATCAGATACAATGCGCTATGTCTCACTGTATAATTGATAGTTTTGTATAAACCCTGGAATTGGACATAACCAGCTAGTTGCTAACAAACTAGCAAGTGCAATGGAGCTCTGGAAAAATATGACACTGGAGTTAGTTCTGCTTTGCAATTCAGGTTTCCACTTCACTTGAAATGTTGAGCTTGCACTTGAATTAAAATTGCCATGGTAACCAAACAGCACTAGTAACTTAACTGGATAGAAAAATGAGAAAAGGTGACTGAGCAGCATATGTGGCAGTGTGATCTGGAACAAGTGTCTCTCAGTAGTTTCAGCCAGGGCAGTCACTTTATCTCTTTCTATAAATAAAATTTCATTGGTATGACTGAGTCTAAATTGACTTGCGATGAGGAGTGCCAAGCAACAGACTCCAAATCTGCCTTCTGTGCATACGGTCTATCCTATGTGTCAGAGGCCAGCTTCCACATTTCATAATTATGTGCCCAGCTGGCTCGGAATCTACAATGTAAAGCCAGACTTAGGCCATAAAGAAACATGACCAGGAAGTAGGCACTCAAGGAAAGAATGTACAATGCCACATTTGGAATATTGTAAAGGGGAGGGGGGAGAATGAGAGAGAGGGAGCACAAGAGAGAGGGAGGGCTCATTTAAATTAGGTCAGTTTCTAAGAAAGCACATTTCTGTTGCACGTCAGCCAGAGACATGATGCGAGCTTTGGCAGTGTGCAGATGAGGGTGCTAAATGAGCCAACAGTCGGCACTCACACATTTTGTCTGTAGTGTGTGTGTGCGTGTGCGTGGTGCGTGTGTGTGTGTGTGTGGGGTGTGGGATGTGTGAGTGTGGTGCGTGTGCATGTGGCGCGTGTATGTGTGTCTGCGTGTGTGTGTGTGGTATGTGTGCGTGTATGTGTGTGTGGTGTATGTGTGTGTGCGCATGGTGTGCATGTATGTGTGTCTGCGTGTGTGTGTGTGTGTGAGTGTACTAGGCTCATCATTAATTTTAACAGCTGATGGCATATGCATGCTGGTCTTCACTCTGGAGTGTGGTTATGAGACTGCAGCAGAGCAGAGGAAAGGCTGCAGCTAAGAGGGGTCTGATGCTAAGACAGGGACGCTCAGCTCTAAGGAGCTCTGGGGAGGTGCAGCTTGGCAGGTCTGGGACCACTGGGGTTTTTCACCTCTG
Organism: Anguilla anguilla; assembly: GCF_013347855.1. Lineage (NCBI taxonomy): Eukaryota > Metazoa > Chordata > Actinopteri > Anguilliformes > Anguillidae > Anguilla > Anguilla anguilla. The sequence goes on along the minus strand of NC_049201.1, from coordinate 56,403,070 downwards.
GGTGTGACCGAGCCAAGTGGGGATCTGGCTGGAATGTACTGTAAAAAGTACACACACAACCTGCACCTACAGTACAGTACGCTACACTGCACACTTCAGGGACCTGAGCCGAGCCCCGGGTGTACCAGAACCCTTCTCATTTTTAATATACTGCGTTTTTGGGCTTTTGCTGGACTGGCAACACCTGACGAACCACACGGTGAGGACTGTATATTTTGGGAAATGGGCCGGATGGCGTGGAGTGGAAACGCTCGCGGTAACAGAGAGGAAGTGAAAGCCGCGAGCTCGGGCTCCGCTCGCCCTGCCTGAAGCAGCACAGCGGTCCGGGACGGGGAGGAGCGGCTCCAGGTGAGATGGAGGCAGAGACGGGAGATGGAGATCTGCAGTGTGGTGCCTGAGATAAGGCCGGCACTGGCAGGCGGAACGAAGCTGCAATCAAGCCCCAGGTTAATTGAGTGTGACTTTAATGCACAAGACTGACAGGGAATTCAGGGAGGATGGAGAGATCTGCCGATTACCCAGCAGCACTTCTGAAAACTTCATCATGCTATCGTCATTTCTACAGCTGCTAATGGATTTAACCAACAACTTTCTTGATGGACACTGTGCAAATGATGGACTTTATTTTGCCGTTCCAACATTCCTGTAAAATGACCAAATCCCAGCAAGCTCAAATAACCTCCACGTTTCAGTGAAGCAGCACAACTACTCTGTTTCCTGGCTCTATATTCAGGATTAACCCAGTCTCTTCACTCAAGATTACCACAGTCTCTGTATACCAGATTACCCCAGTCCCTGCAATCCAGATTAACCCAGTCCCCTTTTCAGAGGCACATCTGAGACTGTTAAATGGGAAACATTCAGCTTTGCATTCTGCCCATCCCCCATAATTCCCTGCCTGGGAGGTTCTGACTGCTGGCAGCAATTTTGGGTGCTGTCTGTGGTGATGTGTTAGCTTCCTGACCCCTTTGTGAAAATGTATAATGAAAATCATCGGCATTTCAAATTACTAAAACTGCTACTGGAGGTCAACTGGCATCAGTGGTGATAAAATTGTGACAGATTGAAAGACCAGTGCATATATCTGCTCTGTGACTGTGTTTGTGTGTGTGTGTGTGCAGTCACCAGTCTGTGTGTATTTGGTGGGGGGCACACAGGAAATGGGAGCTGTACACTGACTGACAGTGACCCTCATCCTATCTGAGTTTGGATTTAAGCATTCATAATGCACGGCATAAAGAAGGCATAAGGAAATGAGATAGCCCCACACATTGCATGTAGCTTGTAGGACTATACGGTGTATCTACGGTGTAATGTATATACAGTTTATTTGGATGATGTCTTACATTTTTTACACCCCTGAAAGTTTACCAATGCCTTTTTTCAGGATAACAGCAACCCCCAGGAAGGGAATACAAACTGTAACCTTCCGGTTAAGAGGCCAATTTCCCCCCACAGATATAGCTGAACTCACAGGGCTGAGCAGTAATAGTACACAGTGGGATTCCTGAAAGCTAAAAGCATACAGGTGCGCCATGAGCTACAGCACTGCTACAACTGCATCTCTGCTTCACACATACAGGAGCGCTACGAGCTACAGCACTGCTACAACTGCATCTCTGCTTTACGCATACAGGAGCGCTACGAGCTACAGCACTGCTACAACTGCATCTCTGCTTTACACATACAGGAGCGCTACAAGCTACAGCACTGCTACAACTGCATCTCTGCTTCACACATACAGGAGCGCTACGAGCTACAGCACTGCTACAACTGCATCTCTGCTTCACACACACAGGAGCGCTACGAGCTACAGCACTGCTACAACTGCATCTCCGCTTTACACCTACAGGAGCGCTACAAGCTACAGCACTGCTACAACTGCATCTCTGCTTTACACATACAGGAGCGCAACAAGCTACAGCACTGCTACAACTGCATCTCTGCTTTACACATACAGGAGCGCTACGAGTTACAGCACTGGTACAACTGCATCTCTGCTTTACACATACAGGAGCGCTACGAGCTACAGCACTGCTACAACTGCATCTCTGCTTTACGCATACAGGAGCGCTACAAGCTACAGCACTGCTACAACTGCATCTCTGCTTTACACATACAGGAGCGCTACAAGCTACAGCACTGCTACAACTGCATCTCTGCTTTACACATACAGGAGCGCTACGAGCTACAGCACTGCTACAACTGCATCTCCGCTTTACACCTACAGGAGCGCTACGAGCTACAGCACTGCTACAACTGCATCTCTGCTTTACACATACAGGAGCGCTACGAGCTACAGCACTGCTACAACTGCATCTCTGCTTTACGCATACAGGAGCGCTACAAGCTACAGCACTGCTACAACTGCATCTCTGCTTTACACCTACAGGAGCGCTACAAGCTACAGCACTGCTACAACTGCATCTCTGCTTTACGCATACAGGAGCGCTACAAGCTACAGCACTGCTACAACTGCATCGCTGCATTACACATACAGGAGCGCTACGAGTTACAGCACTGGTACAACTGCATCTCTGCTTTACACATACAGGAGCGCTACGAGCTACAGCACTGCTACAACTGCATCTCTGCTTTACACATACAGGAGCGCTACGAGCTACAGCACTGCTACAACTGCATCTCTGCTTTACACATACAGGAGCGCTACAGCACTGCTACAACTGCATCTCTGCTTTAGACACAAACAAATGTTACATTGCTGTACTTTAGTCTGGATGCACACAAGCACATGCACACATGTCCGCACAATGGCACAAAGCCTGTACTTGCAACCCAGAGTGATTCTCTGTGTCTCTCATCTCATTCTACCCATAATCCCCCCTCCCATCTCATATCTCCCAATTGAGTTAAATGTTTATTTTTCGCTTGATTACCAACACCGATTGAATATATGTATTCTCTGCGGCTATTTAATGCTTACACTGAGTATGCATGTACATTTTAATTCAGTAAATGGATGTTTGCTGTTGAAAATGCAAATCATCCAATGCATTGATCAGCCTTACCCGTGTCGTCTACAAGTCCTCAGCCATTGCTCATAAATCTCCTTATCTTTCTCAGATCAATATTCATAAGGATTTTACTGTGAGAAATTTGGTTAGAGTCCAGAATATAAATCGAACAGCTCTTTTAAACAATAATACGCTTCACTTTCCCCACCTTCTTTCTCAAGGTCAGCAGAATTCTTCAACAAACTACAGTAAACCTAAAACCCTCACATTGCAATAATTATGTGGTGGATTTATGAAAAAGAAATTCAAGGATGTAAAATACATTTGAGCACTGTTTAAAAAGAAACTTACAAAGGATGAATTAAACCTGAGCACTGTTTAAAAAGAACTTTACAAAGGATTAATTGTTTCTGGAGGATCTGTTCAGTGGAATTACTTTTCTAGAGATTTTTTTTTTTTTTTGCTCTTTCCAAAGGGAAAGCTAAAGCTTCACATTTTACTTAGCAGAATTACACAAAACCAGGGAGAGATGGAACAGCTGGCTACTCAAACAGTAGAGCATCTTGCAACAGAGCTTGAGACATGTGACACATATTACACTAATGAGCAAACACTGATAATATTTGCACAGACATCTTGAGAACATGCAATGTTGGTACAACTAAAGACAACAATAGTGTTTGTATTACTGGGTAAGACTGGGTGTGGCTGGGCCCTGTAGCTGTATGACGACAACTGTGAGGCAAATGAGTTTGATAAAATGACATTTGAATGGACAATGAAAAGCATTTCATAGACTTTTAAAATATTTTGCAAGTGTTTTTATCAACCAAATGTGGGCAACGTGTGGAAAATCTGACCCAACTTCAGAAATGCAGCAAAATGTTATAGTGAAGAGCCTTCAAAAACTAAAACTTAAATCAATCAAAATGAGTAAACAACAGCAGCAGCAGGAGATTTGGGGATTTTGAGGGCAGCACATGTAAACGGTTGTATCTTCGGTTCACAAAGTGGAGTTTGACCTTTAACCCTTGATCAGACAGGAAGAATCCCTGGTCTCCCAGCACTTGGGCCAGAGGGAGTTTCTGTCTCCACAAAAATGTTAACATTCCTCGCCAGGAAACGCCATGACATCCCTCAAGCACAGAGAGTGGAGAAAACACCACAGGACTGTGCGCGCGTGTGTGTGTGTGTGTGTGTGTGTGTGTGTGTGTGTGCGTGCGTGCGTGCGTGCGTGCGTGGGGAGGGTTCTAAAATTGTTCTGTGGCATTCTGGGAAGGATACCACTGGAACTCGCATTGGTCTGGAAGTAACCCCAGGAGAAGACATGTCCACACAGCTGCTACATCTAACCCTCCACCCCTCTCATGTTGAACAGCAACCAATGATAAATAAAACAGGGTTTTGGGAAGTGTCCTTGTGGCCGGCATCCACCAAACCAGCAGTCATCGTGTGTAAACTGGGGGGAATAAAAATATCTTGGGGCGAGGAACATCTGCCCAGCCTGTTTCTGACGTCATGGTGAAAGATGTTGTCTGAGGGTGGGAGCGCAGACCACACCAGGCAAAGCTGCAAACGCCAGGCAGCTAAACATGAGAGAGTCACACTCAAATTCATACTTTACCACACACATATACACACTAAAACATACATTTGCATAAACGCACTCCTCTACACGCATGCAAGCACGCAAAAACTCACATTCACATACACAGTCATAATTACATACACATGCATGCACTCGTATATACAAACACCAGACCTGGGTGAAATACATGAGTATTAAACAACTGAATTTGGAAATTATTTTCTTTAATACACCAGCAAAAATAACACCTTGCTGAATTACACCATGCTGAGTGATGAAAGGCCTAAATGGATACAAAGTGCATCTAAGGGCTAACCTTTTAGTCATGGTCTCACACATTTTTGGAAGATACAAACCTGCTTTCCAACACCTCTCTGCCACCATAATGTCTTTGTGTGTGTTTGGAATGGTTTATTTTCCTATTGAATTAGGTAAATGCGGGTGAGGGTTAAGGTGTATACACTACCAGGAGTGCATGTTATAATTAATTCTCAAAATAAAACCATTAACTGTTGTGTTGTCTAAAATTCTATATAAAAAATAATGACAAATATTTCTAATAATTCAAATTTAATAACAGTTACTTTCAAATACATTACAGTAATAGTTAAAGTATCTCCAAATACACAGAAATAGTCATATACCTCGTAAGTGAAAAGCGTAATGCACATATTGACACACGAGTGCACTTTCCCACGTGTGAATACATGCACACATACCAGATTCTAGAAGCTTCCTGAAGACTGCATGCACACGAAACAGAGCTCCAACACGCTTTTCATTCGGCCAATCGTAAGCCACAAAGCACATCTAAGGGGCAAACTCACTCAGACAACTCAGAACATTGGCCCAGATTCAATCAGCATCCATCCTTAACTTCGACTGGCAAATAAAAGCCCGAATGATTTTGTTTTTTCTGTGCAAACACAGTCTGATGAGCTCAGCAATCACTAAATCTAACTTGCCAAACTGAGTATGTGAAGATGAAGTGTAATGCTTGCGTCGCATTGTCAAAATTAAGGACAAATCTTGGTTCAATAGCAGCCCCTGTCAGCTCCAGACAGTCCTCTGCATTATTGTGGTCTCTGTTTATCAGGGCGGGTTAGAGAGGAATATGAGGGTGCGTCTGACAGGTGTGCCAGCTGATCAAACCCAGCTGCTCCTCTCTCACCTTGCTTTCTCATCCACACGCCAGAGAACGGATGCTGACGTGCGCACTGAAATCTGATATGGCAATGGGGCTTTTACGGATGACTGTTGGACATCACGAGTATGTTAGTACAACAGGGTAATGTGGCTATTATGGACATTTATTAGCCTCTATTTGCATGTCTACATGCTGTTCTCAATGTGCATGTTCTTCTAAAGCATAACTGTCAGAAAACACATGAAACCTAAATAATTACTATTGAATGTATACTCATAATTTTGTACTGGTTTTCAGTTTGATATTCTGACTGTCACCATACCAATTTTCATGAAGTTGCTGATATCCATTTAATGTATCTAAACATGCTGGTGTGTATAAAATAAATTAATAAATAATTTCATATGACTGCAAGTGCATTATGCTGCTGTACCTACTGTATATTCCTGATGGCTATAATGTCATATGAAATAATATCATAATAGCATGTGAATTGAACAATAAAACACTTACGACCGCCTCTTTTCAGTTCCGTGCCTTGCCATAGTCATAACATTATGACATTAAGACATTTTTAAGTGTTCGAGACCAAAGAACAAAGAGAGCTGCTGTGGGTTGATCTCATCTGCTCGTGACACCAGAACACATCAAAGCACCAGAGAAAATCAGGAGACAAAAGAGGGAAAGGTCTGGGGTTTAGAATAAGATCACTTACGATGGCCGCAGAAATGCACTGATAATGAGCGAACGCGGCTGCAGCACACACACGGACAGCGTCGGCAGCCAGGCGGCTGAGACCCGTGCGCTGGAGAGAGAAAGCGGAGCGGGCGCTGACTGCAGCATAGCCACAGACAGCGTCGGCAGCCAGGCGTCTGAGACCCGTGCGCTGGAGAGAGAAAGCGGAGCGGGCGCTGACTGCAGCGCTGGGGCGTCCGACGCGCTGGAGCGTAGCGGGATTTAGGGCCTCCACGCTCGGCCGCGGCGCGTTAGCTTTAATGCGCAACCTTGGCGTGTTCGGGGCGCCTCGTTTAAAGAGCGCTTGTGAGAATGATGAAGGCCGTTAATTACCGCTGCACAGCTCTCCTGGTGCCTCCCCGAGCGTTAGACTGCATCCACTGAGCTGCTGAACAGCCCGTCACCGAGACCCTGACGCTACAAACCCTGTCACTTAAGCCAATTAATTCGGTTATCGTTACGCCAACTATGTCTGATCAAAGTCCATGTTGACAGACACAGCTAGCTATGACTGGGCTTCTATGAAATATATCTCACTGTATATTCCGTATGTGTGAGCGTCTGATGGTGTTTAAACCGAATCCCTCTCATATTTCTCATATTGAAGCTTATATTTCACAGAATATTGGCTGGAATACTGGCAGTGTGCTGCCATTGGTAATTATTAAAATTCTTGAAGATAATCCGACCTTTGCCATCCTCACGTGGCACCAGTGCTCGTGTCAACAAGTGAATTCACCATAATGTGTGCTGCTCTTAAGAGCTGATCAGTAGTTATGCCATTTTACAGAATATAGCCCAAAGCAGATTGACCTTCCTACGGACATCCACCAAAGGTAGCTGTGCAGGGGGGAATATCAATATGGACAGACAAATAGAAGTATATGTCTGGGCATGATGTCTCGGGGGTGGGTGCTCGAAACGATAAACTGCCCCAGTCAATAAAATCTAATGGCAGAGTTCTGCTGTCACCAATCAGATTGCAGTAAGCCTCTGCCAAAAAAAGTTGACTGAGTTTCCAGAAACTGAGAGACTGAATGTCCAGAATGAGACTATGGCAAACCCTGTTAATGCAGTTCTACCTCAGCCTGGACCAGAGGTAGGCTACACTGGTCCTGCAGTTTCTGGTTTTTGTTCCATCTAAGCTTGCCTGCTAGTTTGACTGATTATTAGGAGTCTGAGCCTCAATATTCAGAGCCTGAATGGTGACTTGCCTCAGACCTCCAACACACGGTCACCTGGATTCAATAAGGCTAAGAATTAATCCAATTATACAGCTATGGGTTTAGACGGAGCAAAAACCAGAAACTATAATACCATGGGTGCCAACCTCAGGACTGGACATGGAGCCAGTACTTTCCTTACAGGTGTGGTAGCTTGCAGGAACACTGTCTCCCCCTGGATGGAACACCTGCCAATCACAGGGGTCTTACTCACAACCCATGCCTGCGATGCATGCCAAGCAGAGAGGGACAGGGCCTTGTGTGACTAGGCTGAGCACAGAAGCCACAACCTCCCAGTGTCAGGGTATACAGGGCGACCACAGTGCACAGTTCACAGGAACCCAACACACTCAAGCAAAGTGAAACAGAATGAGTTGCTATTTTGCCGAAGACCTATGTCCAAGAATTAGGATTTCCAGAATTTTCCCTCGCCCGCGTGAGAGCCAAGAAAAACTCTACTTGAAGGCCAAACTTGAAACCAAAGTGGACATTATCATCATGTTGCTCCCTGGCAGAGTATCGGAACGCAAGTTAGCGGAATCAGTTGTAACAATACAGCAGTTTGTCCATGATAATCTCCAACACGGTGAGTGCCTCTGCAAATTTTCTGTACGCCTCAGTGATGTATTTCTTCCCATAACACAGAAGGCGATAACCCTTCAGTAGCGCTTAAGGAAGGAGACATCATTTCCATCCCGAAGAGGCCATTCCCCTGCAGAGGCAGCGCTGCCCCTGATAGCCCCGCACAATGAATCAGAGAAAGCCTTCGCAGCCCCCAGTCATGTTGCTCAAAATCTCAAAACAGGGGGAAAAAAAAGGAGGAGAAAAAAAGGCCCGCGGGCGGAGCTTCCTGTATACAGACTCCGCTCTGTTCCTCAGGTCACTGAACTCCGGGTTCCGTGTGCGAGAACCGCCATGCGGCCAGCGGGCTGGAAACTGGGGGATGTGCAGCGGTCAACAGGAAGTGGACGGGGACAAAAGGTCTGAGCTATGGAATGCGCCGAGAGAGGGCTATTTATGATGCTCCGCCCAATTAAACAGCACTCTGGAGGAAAGCCAGCTGGAACTATGGGGGGTCTTGCTTCTGGAGAAGGGAACGCACATACACACACACACCACACACAGACACGCACATGTATATATATATATATACACACTGCATGCTATATACGTAGATATTTTTATATATATATATATATATATACATACATACACACACACACACACACATAAATTACATTAGCAATAAAAAACCTTTTACAACAGCGTTGAAGTGCCAGCATTTTTTCCCTCCTGGCGGTCACCCATGTATTCTGAGTGATGGTTCTCAAGGCCGGCTAATTAAAATGGTAAACACAATCCCAAACTGACTCGGTTTATGAACACGAGGCCTCTTCTGTGAAGAGGGCCCTCTTACGGGAAGCGCCTTTTTTTTTCTTTTTTTTTTGGGAACGCAATTTGGATGCGGTTTAGCCATTGGCTCTCTTTCACTTCTCATGAGCACAGAATTCACTCTTCAAAGGGCACGAGCAGAGCTGGAGAGAGCCTCTCAACTGTGCCGGGGAATTGTACTGCACAGACAAACATTTTTATCTATTGCCTGTAATGAGAAACCAATAACTGAAAAACATAACAAACCTCCTTCCTCTCTCACCCACTCAAACATGCAGGACGCAAGTGCAGAGGAGTGTGAGGTCATAATTTGGCACTACCTTACAGAGCTGTTAAACTTTAAGGGAGCAGAAGAGTGGCAGATCTGTGCTTTACTGAAGGCGCGTCATATAAACCTTTGCATGTGCACATATGTTTCAGAGCAGGCTGACTGTATAATTAAGCACATGGACAACGTTGAGTGGCCGCACTGCGCAGCACCACATTCCCAGATTCCAGGCCATTTAATTACAGACTGATAACACGGGGGGAGAAAGCACACACGACCTCTCAAGGTCAAACATTCGGGCCGCTGTATTAGTTTCCCTGAAGAGCACGCTGAAAAAAAGAATCACATGGAGCGCCAGGAAATATCTGCGGTAAAATGAGAACTGAAAAGCTGCTTTCTCACAGCGGTTTCCGTCGGTCACCAGAGGGATATAAAGATGGAATGAATGAGAGAGAGAGAAAGAGGAACTAAAACATTATAATGATACAAAGATAAAGGAAAGACAAAGATGGACGTAGAGAAGCAGCGACAGAGGCACACAGAGGACGCGGTAAAGGAACCTGACTTATGACCAATAGGGTGCTGGTTCAATTCCCAGCTGTGGCACTGAAGTTGTACCCTTGAGCACGATACTAAACCTCGATACCTGCAGTAAACATGACGACGTATAAACAGATAATGTACAGGGCATGAATCACCCTGGAGAAGAGGCTCTTCTGCGCACATAAAATAGGAAAGAGAATGAGATGGAGAGATGGAGGAAGAGGGAGACGCAGGGACGGAAAGCATGAGAGAGAGACGGCGCTCGCTCTCCTGTCTCCTGCCCCGCCCGCCGACGGCAGTATGAATAAAACCCGGCCTGACGGCAGTCTCCAAGCAGCCCATGCTCATCTGAGCCGTCCGTCTCTTCACCAATAAAGTCACCAGCAGCCTCGCCTTGACATGAAGGTCACATTCTCTACGAGGCTCTCAGTCACTCGCTAGTCATTATGCCGGAACTGACATATACACATTAAAGAAAACATGCACGACCTTTCAAGGTCAAGCATGTGGGTCACTGTGTTAGTGGAGAATATTCTCTTCTCCCTGAAGAACAGATTCTCTGTGGCTTAAAAAAAAAAAAAAGCAATAAAAGGAAATCTGTGCTAGTCAGCGATACTTGGCGGAAACGTGAGACGTGAGAGATGAAGAAGGCCCCGCCTGTCATCGGGCCCATTTCTCTGGACTGTCTGAGGCCGGTCGGGGTGTGAGTCTCAGGAGCTCACTTATCTCAGGCCACAGGAAATGGAGTCTTTTAAAGGCGAGAGTGACCCACTGTGCCTCCCACAGTCCTCCATAATCCTGCTGTGCTGCTGTTAATGGACTCCACAGCTTTCCAAATGAGCTATTTTTGTGTATAGGAAACACATGATTAGAACAGACACGCACACACGAGCACACACACACACACACACACACACACACACACACACACACACACATGAGCACACACACACGCACACACACAAACACACACACGCACACACACACATGCGCACACACACACACAAACACACGTACACACACAAACACACAAACACACACATACACGCACACACACACGCACACACAAACACACGTACATGCACACACAAACACACACACATACACACGCACACACACACACACACACACACACAGACCGTGCACACAGGCTGATATAAATGCTTTACAGCTTCCTGTTGCCATTCTTCTCCGGGTGAAAGGCATTACTCATGGGCGTGATGGAGAGTCTCATTGAGCGCGGGCCTGATCCAGCTCAATCGCGCGCTCTGGCAGAGAGCGGACGTGCCGCCATGGCGCGGGATTGATGGCCCCGGTGCCGGCCGCCACCGCGCCTGCTGCCGCGCGGGCAGATAGATGGGCGGGCCCTCACACAGCCACTGCTGAGTGTGTGTGTGTGTGTGTGTGTGTGTGTATGCGCTAATGTATGCATGCGTGCGTGTGTGTGTGTGTGTGCGTGCTAATGAATGCATGTGTGCGTGCCTGTGTGTGTGTGTATGTATGTGTGCGTGTGTGTATGTGTCTGCTAGTATATGTGTGTGTGTATGTGAGTGTGTTAGTACGTGTGTATGCGTGCATGTGTGCATGAGTGTGTGTGTGTGTGTGTGTGTGTGTGTATGTGTGTGTGCGGTTTTGTGTGCGTGTGAATGTGTGTGCGTGTGTGTGAATGCATGTGTTTGTGGGTGTGCTTTTAGTGAGGGAGCGTGTGTATATGCGCATGCGTCCAAATGTATTTGCGGGAGCACTTCTTCACAGTAGCGTGCGTAACAGCTGACATACCAATCCACATCTACAGGAGAGAGTGTGGGAAATGGAAGCAGAAAAAGCGAGAGAAAGGGAGGGAGGGGGAGATAGAGCGGGAGAGAAATGGAGAAGGTGGCGGACACAAAGCGAGGGACAGACATAGGGAGGGAGAAATGGAGGAGAAGTGATAGAAAAAGAAACAGGATGAAGGGGAGGGGCAGGTTAATGCTATCGGGGGGGGGGGGGGGTCTCGCAGTAAGCAGACTGAGATTTCTTCTCCTTCCCTTTGTGACTGACCCACTGGGCAGCACAAAGCGGAGAGATCGATGGGGGTACGGCCAGCGTCGCGCGTGCGGTGCGGTGCGGTGCCCCACAGGAAGAGCGTCTCCAAAAGCAATTAAAAGATAGGGCCCGACGGCGGCCGGGCGCAGCGGACCCTGGCCTCCTGGCCTCGTCTGCTGCAGACGCTCACAGGACTTAGCGCCACACTCCGCTCTTCCCTCACGGGTCACCGTGCGCACCGCTGTTTACCTCACATTAAGCCGTACTGCATGTACAGTCATTTCATGATCTGCCATGGTTAGCCAGTACCCCATAAAACCCAGTGCCTCTCATGGCCAGGATTCACTAGGTTCTGATAAACCGTAGAGGACAGAAGGGGCTGTGGTAGAGAGTAAGAGCGTATAAATGTTTGATGATGGGAACAGGGCATTCAGCCCCTGTAGGCCTGTCGGTGTATCCTGATGAGAGACGCACAAACACAGGGACTCACCTTTACACTGATTTGTGTTCTTGTCCAGGATGGCCTTGGTTGACACTATTTTCCCATACCTGCCAAAGACACACACGCACAAAACATGCCATTAGCTCCATGTTTTACAGTGGAATGTGTGTAACTGAGTTTGAGCATAGCATATGGTTTGCATGGCTGCATTTGTGGAGGGTCAAGGTTGAGAGGCCAGCCACAATACATTACAAATTAGATACCTGTGTTATAAGTCATCTATAAACATATCTAACCTTAATAAATTATTTATTACATTCATATTGTAAAAATGAAAAGTCATTTGTATGAATTTTGCATGTCTGTGTTTCTTTAAATGGGTGCACGTGTGTGTGAGTGTGTGTTTGCCTGTGTTTGTGTGTATGGGTGTATGAGTGTGTTGATGTATGTGTGTGTTTGCATGTTTGTGTATGAGCATGTGTGTGTGTGTGTGCACATGTGTGCATGTGTGTGTGTGTGGGTTGGTATGTGTGTGTGTCCAAGTGTAAATGTAAACCAGTGACAGGATCTCCCATGGGCTCATTCAAAGGGACAGCTCACTCATGTTTAGCTCTTATTGAAAGTTTGTAATCAGCTCTACAGGATTTCAGATTTGTTTTTAGGCCACCATTTTCAATCTCTACCCCTCATCAAGATTTTAAAAAATGGTGCATCTATGCATTCTTTCTGACATCCAAAAATAACTCCCAGAGAGAAGGAGGGAGAAAGCAAAGATGGAAGACAGAGGCATATACAAAAACCTAGAAAAATAAATGTGATAGAAAACATCAGAACTGAGGGCGTCTTTAGAAGAGTGAAAAACCCCTCTAGTATCGGTACTGTGTGAACATCTGTTCTTTGTTTTAAAGGCTTTAAAGTAATTAGGATTGATTTAGCTTTTAATTACTTACCTGCATTTAACATTGAGACTGTAAAAGAATGGTGCTGTGTGTGTGGTTCACATATGTCAAAAGAAAAGTGGTGGACTGTATCCTGTAACTTCTGCATGTATCTTGCTATCTCCTCCTTTAAAACAGTTAATATAATAAGTAAGTGATCTGATTTGGTTGGGTTGAACATACATTTTTATTAATAATGAAGGTTGCATATCAACAGAAATAAATTGGAATAAATGTCTTTACTCAAAAGCCTGCCATCAGCAAAAACCCTTTACACTACACTTCATCAAATCATACCTCTCAACTGATGTTGGACCCAGATCAGGATTAAAATAATCATGGAATGCAAAAAATGTATGTGCCCAGAACTAGAGCTACTACACAGAAGTGCCAGATTATTTTCCCCCAAATTTCCAGTTCAAAGCTTTTTGTTCACACTGTTGATTGACAGTAACTTGAAAAAATCTAACCATAGAATGAAGCTGTGGACACCAACATTTAGAATACCAATACTGAATGAATACCAAAATAACAGCTAATTAATAAAGAAACTATACATCACCCTCATGAAGATACTGTTAACATTAACCAAGTCCCCATGCATAATTATATGATATTTATTTTTACAGTGAGTTTAATAAATTAGTTAATTAAACTGTAATAAATCAATGGCTAAAATTTTAGTAAACTGCCGACACGATACATGAAATTCTCAAGCTGTTTTGAGAGAAATGCTTTGTGAGCAACCCAAAAGTAAAGAAGAAAAACTTCTTAATACTGCTGAAGCTATCTTTGGAGTGAGGTTTTCAAAATGACATTTAAATTGAGCCAGTCACATCGCACTAGCAGGGAATGTTAAACCGAACCAGAGCTCGAAAATTCCACTGAATGTTTTGAGTTTGTAGGTGCCAAGGGCTATCTATCCACATGTGACAACAGCATGCTAAAGTGAGGCGTTCAGCGCAAAAACCTGTGAAATAACAGCTTGTTTAGTCTTTAAATTTCGCTGTTTTTGGGTGGATACATTTTTCAGCGGTAGCTGAGCTTTGTGAGAATAATGTTTATTGATTATCTCTGCTATTAACTGAATCCAGCCAAGCGGGTGCTTCCCTTTCTTTTCTCTGATAAGAGGACTTTGCTAACAAAGATTCGGGTTTCAGGAGTAACAGCGCTTTGATAATTCTCCACCGCTCTGCGTCCCCTCTGTGGGCTGAAAAAGAGCCCTAGATAACCCCAGCCATGCCATGAACACACTGTCAGTCTCTGCCCTTCTCACAAACACCTTCGGTCCTGTGAAACAAGGGATTTTTCCGCCTTTTTTGTTTGCTTTTTTAAATAAGAGGCCGCTTCCATTTCTATTAAATGCCACCAACGTCAAAAGACAAAGAAACGAAGATGTTTATTACACAACACAAATCCCTTCCCCCTCCTGCAGTCAGAAGAAAAAGGAGGCCTCACACTCCAGATGAGGTAATAAGCTCTTATCAATGTTTCCCCTCGCAGGAGAGATGGCAGAGACAGCACCTCCATCTGAGCCTGATGTGATTTTTAATTAAGCCGTAAAGCCAAAACTCCTCCAGGTAAGCAAAAAGTATATTACTTCACTTTTATAGGGACGGAGGCGTTTAATAAAGGAAAGATCATTTCCCCTGTCAGGGTGAGCGTCTCCTTCCCTCAGAATATGACACATGCTCTGCCTGAGAGACGGGGGGAGGGGGGGGCTGGCCTCCCGGAAGCTTTCAGCCAAAGCCTTCCCACCGTTTGAAAAAGGTTTCGCTCATTTCTCCAGTTTAGTGTGCGCACATTTATTAAACTAAATTCACCATCACACACGTCGCACACTTTCACAAATGCGCTGACACACGTAGCCTTAGCTTCAACGTCCCCACAAGAATGAGACTCGATGTTTATGAGGGCTTCTCTTATTAAGTGAGCGTGTGCAGTGCAGACAGGCTCAGTTTCACACTAATGAGAGCTGTTTCATGGAAAATTAACTTGTATTTCACAATGTTTTGGCAGAATGGATTTCTGTTTTTGATGGTCGGTTGAGTTGCATGTGTGGATTTTGGTTTTTTATCCAAAAAGCTGTAGAATGGCTGTGCGCAGTCCAGAAAGGACCGTGTGAGACTGTATCCATTATAAGGAAGCAGCTGAAATGAAGGGAATTCCCTGTGGGAAACTGAAACATGCACAGTGGGTTTTTACAATTGAAATATGCTGTATAATGTGGGATGCCCTCTGTCTCACGCAGTGCATTGGTAAAGTAAACAAATATTACAACGACTGCTACTGACATTACCAATAATCCTACTGCTACATTGTGATACAGTAGATATATGCATTACCTGTAATATGCTTACTCCTTCTGGAATTCTGGCAGCGTATTACATTAGGAGACCAGCAGATTCGGCAGCAGTAGCAGTAGCAGTGAGTGTGCTACATCAGACCAGACAGCCAGTCTGGCTAGTGGCACAGCATTGCCTCGGCCCCCATCCCCATGGCGATGAACGTAAATCAGCCCGTGCATCGAGACTGCAGCAGTGTGAGCCCTCCATTAAAACCAGCAGACAGTGGAGGAGGGGGGGGGGGGCAGAGTATTGGGAGATTGATAGTTAGAGGAAGGGGTGGAGGTTTCCCTGGGCATCCAGAGAAACGGTGCCTGTTTGGAGCGCTGCCTGCTGTGAGCTGAGGCCGTGTGGCGGGCAGGGATGCTGACTAATGCCTGGCACCGCGTCCCGCCCATCACCCAGGAAGACTGAGCGGAGGGGCCGCACCATGTGACCTGGGAAGTCCATGTGAGTGGGAAGCACCATGTGACTTGGGAAGTCCATGTGAGTGGGATGCACCATGTGACCTGGGAAGTCCATGTGAGTGGGATGCACCATGTGACCTGGGAAGTCCATGTGAGTGGGATGCACCATGTGACCCGACTTCAACAAATAAACAAAGGAATGAATCATATACGCGGCTCAAATCTGCATATGCGCCAGAAATGCCGTAAGGAGGAATATGGGTATGAATGATTCAGCAGAAAGCAGGCAGCCCTCGGCTGATGGACCCATCCCGCCTGCTTTCCAGGCCACTGATGTCTGTGGGCAGAGAGGGGGGAGGGGGAGGGGGAGGGGGCACAGGGACGGGCGGCTCACATAGATACGTACAGCCCAGTGAACGGGGCCTTTGTTCCTGACCGAGCGTGAGCCTCCGTGCCGCAGCGCCCCGCCTGCCACTCGCCTCGGCTGGGAGGTGAAGCCCAGCGCAGCAGCTCCCCGCCGCGCCGGCGCGGTCAGCGGAAACCGCCGCGCTCTGAGGTGCGCTCCGCGACTCGCGTTCGCACGGCGTGCTGAAACCGGCGAATGTGGCGGCCATTTTATCCTCCCCGTATCCATTTCCCTTCCTGAGTGGCGCTTGGCAGCCGAACAGAGATTCATGCGGTTCTCCTCAGGATGGAGATTTATATAACTCATTCTATAAATCTCAGCGTGGCCTTCACGAGGCTGTCGATCCCCGCTCCTTCAATAGGGAGCGACGCGGTGTTTGGGTTTTGCATTCTTGGTGGCTTAAGTGTAAAGCCTGGGTTTGTATCTGGGTGTAAGACTGCCTCGCAGCTGCTGTTTTTGGCTCATAACTCCATCGACGCTAATGTGTCATTTGGCAGCAAGTTTGAGAACTGACACAATTAGAGACAGGTACAATTTGACCAGAAACGCTGCCAGAAATCTGCCAATGCCATGCATGCACCTTGGCCTATTTCTTATTAGAAGATTCTTTGGATAGGTTTGATTTTGATAAAAGACATATGCACTGTAGTAAAAAGTGCAGAGAAATAAATCTACGGTGTTTCAACCATATGCAATAATTTGGTTTTAAAAGGCATCATTAATTATGTTTACATGCTTCTGCTGGAATTCACAGCTGGCCCTGGACTAGCACACAGGCCAGGGCCGGGAGGTTTAGGCGGATCTTGCATCGCTCTATGTAATGGGAGCTAGTGCTTAATTGCGGATTTTCCGATATAAATCTCAAAGCTCTTCTCTTTTCCAGGAACACCTGGGAGAGTGTTTATAGACAGCAAGCGGGGGAAAAAAACAAATTCAAATAAAAGTAAAGTTCAGGATGTTCCCTGAGCACATTCCCCTTCACTGCCCTCCGCATCAGCGCTTTCCCCCATTAGCTTGACAATGCAGCAAGCTGGGTGTTACACCTTACAGAGCACCCCTTCCAAAGCTAGGCATAAAACAAGTGAATACATATGTACATAAATACAAAAGCAAATCAAAACACATAAAAACCATTCAGGAAACCACTAGCATCCTAGCCTGCAAAAGCATAATATACAATTTCAAAGAAACATTAACATCGAACACCTGGAAAAAGCTCTCCATTGTTTTCACACTGATATTGATTTCCTGGGAACAACACTACCATTATCTGTCTGGATACAATTCATTATATATTCTGCATTGGTATTTTAATGAATTCTTCCTCTGTCTTATTGTTCGTATTCAAGGTAACGTGATGTTAAGAAAAACAAACAAAAAATGTATTTCAACAATAAGTGTGAAAGGCATTTCTTCCATTATGTAGGCAATAACTGACTTGATCTGCAGTATGTGTGCCTCCATTCATTCTGCTGAAATATGTACTGCAGCTCGGGAAATCTCAACAATGAAAACCAGAGTAAATGATGAGCATCTCATATCCTTGGAAAGAGCATTTTGTGGAGGAGAGCAGTGTAATGTAATGCCAAATATAAAAGCATATATATTATCTGGGTGCTGGGAAGCCTGGCATAAACAGGAATGAAAGGCTTTCGGAGAAAGCTTACGGGGCTTACGCTTCATCCGCCAAACCAACAAACCCCGGCATCACACGGCGATGCGCTCCTGCACGGACCCGCATTCCCACAGCCACACTCCTGCACGGACCCGCATTCCCACAGACACACTCCTGCACGGACCCGCATTCCCACAGCCACACCACGGCAGGCTTCAGAATCGCATCTAAGCCCTTCACAACACCAGCTTGTGCCAATATGGAAAGGCTGTCATAATGGCCTATAATTGTGTTAATTATGCATTAGAGCCCTATACCACATCCATACCAAAAAAGCCACAACCTTAATTTTTTGCTCATGGGCAAACAAAAATTGGGTTCAGATTCTGATTCTTTAGATCCGTGTGGACTGCAATCTGGAGATCACGCCACAAATCTTTAATCAGGATGAAGTTTAGAGACTGAGATGGCTGTTGCAAAACATTCATTTTGTGGTCAGTTTTGTAGGATGCTTCACATCATTGTCTTGCTGAGAGATCCATCAGCAGCCAGGTTTTTGGCCAAAATGTCATGGTACTTGCTGGAGTTCATTGATATTAAAGGAATACTATGCAGGATTTTACAATGAAAATATGAAATAACCAAGCATATCTATGATGCACTGGCAATCTTTCGCCAAATGTGTGCACCTTTGACTGTATTTATAATTCTAAAATGTGTTTGGGGTGTTTCAGGGTGTGGTACTCTTTTCTGTGTGTGGCTACAGAGGCAGTGTGGTTTGGGATCAGATCTCAGCGCGGTGTTTGTTACTAACTAGCTGGCTGCTGTAATGGCCCAGATACAGTGAAGCAAAAAACAGGCCGACAGGACTCGTTCTAGAGTTCTAGGGTTATCCATAGAATTGCCTTTCCTTGGTGTCATCAGATTAAGTTTGCAAAGGGGTTGCCTTGTTTTCCGTTGAACCTGTAAGTAATGTTACCTCTAGATATCCAAATACAGTTACCAAAAATCCAGTTTTTGCACGGAATGTTGTTTTTCAAATAATTTATACATATCCGGTTTGTGGTCCCGAGTAATTGAATGGAGAAATTTACCAGCAATCTCTAATGAATTTGTGTGTCAGTGACTCAGTTGGGTAGCCTACTAAGGGTGAGTAGGTGGGGCTGAAGACAGAGGAGGAGTCTTCTTTGACTGTAAACAGAGGACCACAGCAATGCTAAAGAGCCCCAGGACCAGACAAAGTAAAACACCCCACAACAAAGGTCCACCACTATATTTCAGCATAGGCACTAACCTTTTCAATCCAAGCGTGTTACTTCCGATGCTAAAAGCACTAGACCTTCTACTGGTACTGAGTGCTATGTTACCTACCGGCAGGATCAGCACTGCTCCTCCGTGTTCATAATGAATACATTCTCAACTAACTGAACATCAATGGCTTTTAGTGTATTTTGCGCTAACTTCTTTGCAAGCTCTAGTGTTAGATATGGTATCTGAATGTGTTAGAGGACTCAGTGTTCCGCTTCTTCCTTTCCTCTTAGAAGGCCACTGCTTTATCTTCTTATATCCCCGCATCTCTTTCTTCCTCTACCTCCCTCTTTCTGTGAGAGTAGAATACAGAGAAGCCAACTGGGTCTGACAGACAAGTCAGGGTAAACATATCCACCCACTCACTCATGCACTCACTCACTCACACACTCACTCAATACCCCCTAGGTGCTCTCATTTCATGGCTGACTCACTCATTCATTCTCATTGACTCATCTCCCTGCAAACAATTTTCTGTTCTCAGAACATTCCGGGAACATTAGGAGCATTAGGGTAAACGTTCCCAGCACATGAACACGTCCAGTTTCCTGGAAGTCCCTTGAATGTTATAAAGTCACAAGGAATGGCAGGGATGGCCTGAGAACAAAATTTTGTCATTTAAGTTTTAAACATTTTTATAAGATGGAAATCAAATCAAGTCCATTTTATGAGGAATGTTAGCAACACTAAACAAATCTTCTATTTCAATACTTTCATTTGGAAAATTCTCAAAATGTGTTTGACATATTATCCATAATTCTTTTCTTGACTACATGACAACCATTGGAGGTACTGCCAAAAAAAGTGTGCATGCAATCTTCCTGGAATGTCTTTCTGTGACTTCCATGGAATTTATTTGAAACAATAAAATGTTCTAATTCTGTCTGGAGATTTTATCATCATAACAATATCTCACAACCAAATTCTAATCCAACCATAAACCTTCTCATCATTTTAGAAACACACACACACACACACATACACACTTGTCCATGCATTCACACACATTCACCTGTGCAGTGAATGTAATGTAATGTAATGTAATGCAATATAATATTCAAACCAGTACAAGTGGGGTGACACAACAGCTGGAGTGAGGGGGTGTGGACAAATTTCTCTCCATAAACAGCCATTGCTGGCACAGAAGCTCAATAATAGTGCTGCCCCACAGTGGAAGAGAAAGAGGCAGGAAGCTGTGGACCCCATCTCTGTCAGTGTCTGAAGTGGAAACAGAGCACTCCTCCCATTTATCCTCCACGGCTGAGTCTTAGGGGCCAGGGGTGGGGGGTGCACAGAGGAAGACCAGCCTTCAGAAATCATAAGAGAAGAGGGTGGGGTGGAGAGCACTGATGGGGTGCGCTGGGATTGGGGGGTGCACAGAGGAAGACCAGCCTTCAGAAATCATAAGAGAAGAGGGTGGGGTGGAGAGCACTGATGGGGTGCGCTGGGATTGGGGGGGGGGGGGGGGGGGTGAAACCTGAGAGCTGTGGCGTGCTGGTTCTGACTGCTGAATGTTTGGACAGGTGCAGGCTGAGCTGCCGCATCCTCCTCTTATAAGGCACCCGTTTTGGGGGCTTAGAGCCACCCCTAAAAGCAAGCGCTTAACGCGGCCCATCCTGCCCTCGGGCCCCGACGGGTCTGTGTGCAGGTCTGTGCGGAAAGCCATCCCATCAGCCTGACCTATCCCACACAGCCCTGCGTGGACACGGCTATAATCCGCTGTCCGCAGTACGCATGCGACGTGCTGGCGCATGTGTGTGTGGGCGAGCGTGTGCACGTGGGTCTGCATTAATACGTGTGTTTGTCTTTGACCTTTTCACTTCAAAACGACAGTTGAGCAACAGATTCAATTTATCCACGTCGGCCGCGGTCTTCCTGCAGAAAGCAACACTGAGACTGCTTAAAATACGGGTCAGGAGTCTTACAGCAATACAAGGACAGGACAGCTGAAATAAATTCGACAAAACCCTAAAAAATAACCAGATAAAAGTGAATTTAATCACTGCAAGGCCAAGTGATAAAAAACACAGAGAACTAGAAGCTTTTCCATTAAAAGTCCTGTGAGTTAAAAGGCTGTCCCTGACTGACTGTCCTGCAGTATCTTTTTGAACGGGAGCCAGTGTGTTCCACAGGCAGGCTCGCTCGGGCGCGGGGAAGTGGGCGTCATCAGAGTGCTCCGAGAGCCGGTGGAAAAACATGTCTCCGCCCCCCCTGTCATCAGCCAGGACCCTCAGCACGGCGGCGTCCCAAAAAACTATCAACCTTTCCGCAACAATGGGGGCGGAACCAAAAATAAGCAGGAACAGGATGCCATTTAAAAACCAGATATGGGCGGCGTAGATAAGTGTTAACTGGGATCATGGGGGGGCTGCTCAGAATCATTACATTTGTGTTAAATAATTATTTGAAATACAATCCTTTAAACGCCAAATAACGTTCTATAAAATCCTGACTATGAAAAAAACAACCACTAAACAAAGTGTTTTCAGATTTTACAAGAATCTAAATCTAAAGTTAAATTATTTCAAATATGTATTTGAACACATATACATGCCCACACAAAGGCTCACATATGCACAAGAACAAACAAAATAAAAACATGAGCACATACAAACAAGATACACGCAAGGACATGCTGTACAAACACATACATGTGTATGCACATAAACGCACGGGCGTACACGAGCACGTGCACGGGCATGCAGACACGTGTGGGGGTCACCCCGCCCCATCCTGGCAGCAGACGGGCCTTTTTGCAGGAGGAGCGTGGGAGAGTGACCGCACTATGCCACACAGGGGAGGACCGGCAACCTCTGCTTCTTAAAAATACTTTAGCTCTGCAATAACTGCTCGCTCGCAATCGTTTCTACAGACAAACAGGGAAGCATTTGGTGTTCTTCCAGTATTTCCCTGTGTGGCTGTTGGGGATGGAAAATGTCTGGTTTTTGCAAGTAATGTTCCACTGTACTGAAAAAGGTGCCCTTGCAGTGATGTAGGTCGGTGCAGATCAGTGGTGAAGGTCAGTGGTGAAAGTCAGGGGTGTAGGTCAGCGGTATAGGTCAGCGATGAAGGTCAGTAGTGAAGATCAGTGCTGCAGGTCAGTGGCAAAGATCAGTTGTGAAGGTCAGTGGTGAAGATCAGTGGTGGAGGTCAGTGGTATAGGTCAATGTAGGTCTAACAGCAGGGTGAAGACTTCTCTCTGTCTTTCAAACTGGACTCCTGATTCTACTGAAACCTGCTTATGACCTTATTCAGACAGTAGGTTCAAATCTCAGATTATGCATGGCTATTATTCACTTGGACTAGTGCTGAGCTGACTTACTTTAGTATAATAACCAGTTTTAAAAAAGCGTAATACATGAGGAAAAACTTGTGAAAATTGCTCTGGAAGAGGATATGTACTGAGATAAAAAAAAGTGCAGTGCGATGTGAAAATAAGGTAGGGCTTAAAGTTACCACTGCAGAGCACAACTTCAGATTCAAACCTTTCTTCTAGAAATCAAACCCTTCTTATACTAATCCCAGTTCTCTAATCACTACTCCATCCCACTATCCTACCATGGACAAGGCTTGAACCCTACCATCCAAACGGCTAATTAGAGGAGCACCCTGTATGTACATCACACAGCAAACGTCAGCCAAGGCCGCTGTCAGAACTTCAGATGAACCCCTAATTAACGAGACCATTAACGGTCCCGATTCCGCCCAGCGCTTCGAGCCGAGCGATGGAACCTTCTGGAGACGCCAGGGTGACGCAGCGTGAGAGTTCTGAGGTGCAGTGTCCGCAGCCTAACTGGCACAACGCGCCCCGGTCCCTGCAGATGGGAGTCCCAGCTAAAGAGCTGTCACAGTGACACATCACATCACGCCGCTGACGCAGAACTCGCAGCCCAGGTGCGCTAAGAGTGATTAAAAGCCAGCACCCTATCCAACACCTCCCTGCGCCAACTGTTCTGCCATCACTGCTAATTAGCGTCATTATTATCACTGTTTCTAACTGATATTTATGTTGTTTTATTTTCGCGTGTCGCCGTGGATGCAGTTAGTGTGTTGGTGTTGCTGCTTTGTGGCATCGGCACTGAACACCTGCACACACTGCGCTTTGAATACAGGGCGGAGTGGCTGCCATTGTTCTCAAGTTCTCCACCTTATTGGTCCATGAGTAAATTCAGCAGCACTGAACTGTTCAGTGAATGTGTCTATTAGGAGAGTGCATAGAGATACAGTATGGAGCTGTTCACTGAATGTATCTATTAGGAGCATGCATACAAAAGCAGTAAGGAGCTGTTCACTGAATGTATCTATTAGGAGCATGCATACAAAAGCAGTAAGGAGCTGTTCACTGAATGTATCTATTAGGAGCATGCATACAGAAGCTCTACAGTAAACATCCTTCAGCACCTACCCAACTCTGCAAGGATAACATGATGTAAATTGTATGTGTTTACAACACAACTTTATTTCAGGTCCACATTAATAATTCATCCTTAGTTATGATTCATCCTGCAGTAAGGATACTGATATGCCCATGTTGTGTATCAGAGCTGTGTCTGTTCAATGGAGAAGGGAACATCTTTGTGCTGTAGCTTTTTGGAAAGCACGCCAAGTTGGGCCGTATAGTTTGGCAGTGAATTTACAATCTTGGAACCCAGGCTGCTACACAGGACAATGCCGCCACAGCTCCACAGCATTACCCAGAATTCCACAGTGTGTGCTAACTGGCATACAACCTGCCCACAGAGACTCAGGCCAGCACCTACTGTACATTTCTAATGAACAGCAATGCAAATCTCCAGCTGGAGTAGAACTAATGTGGGCAAGCTGATAGGAGAGCTGCAATGGAACCGATGATGACTGGCAGCAGGCCCTCACAGTAGCACTTACACAGTATAATCAGAGTCACTTTCTCCCCACTGTCCTCACAAGACTCATGCTCCACATCGGCTCATATTCTCTGAAGCGCACGCTGAGATTCACACACGTCTGTAAAGTAGTGTGCTTTTCACTGCTGCCCAGCACCAGAGAGTGAGGAAGTCTGTAGCCCCCCCTCTGCTGTTCAGGCTGGGGGGCTGTGGCTCCGTTGGTCCCCCCCTCCCGCTCCGCTGCGTAATGCGATGTTTAGTGGGGCTGGGAGTGGGCTGGGTGTTTGGGAGTTTGGGGGGTTCGGGGTTTGTCGGGCAGTTCTGCTGAGCTGTGCAGTGAAAGAGCCTGCGGGGCACCCCGGTGTCGTGGGCACCGATGCCAGCTGACCTTTCCAAAATGCTAACGCCGGTCCTGGCACCGCACCCGGGCAAATGACACTTTTATCGGCATGCATTTTTAATCCGCTCCTCCAGGAAGCTGGGGGCTAAACCGAGAACGAGGGCGGGGGTTCGTGACCAGCGATCAGGGGGACAAGCAGTCAGGACAAAAGGTCTACACAGCAAAATACACCCCGAATAATAATAATTATAATAACAATAAGAAGAAGCATGCATTAACTTCTTTACAGAACTTACTAAATTACCTAGCGCTCCTTAAAGGTTCCCCTTCCCCAGATATTTTCCTGGAGCACGTCTTTCTTAAATGCCCGGGTCAGACAGATATAAAATAAGTGGTAAAACAGAGTAGCAGCCGAATGTTCCGGAAGGCTTAAATGAAAAGACTTTGCGAAATAATTACAGGATAAAATGTACTTGAGAGTGGATAGAGCCGTTAGACAGAAAAGCCCAGAAAGTACTGTAGCCCTGTGGAGATTACTCAAAGAGGGTTTGTACTTTTAGGATGACTTTCACGACTGCCTGTTTTTTCCTCAGTGAGGATACTGACCCTGTCTCTAGCTGAAGGGGTCAGGGGGCCCCCGTAAACGTGTCTGTCTCTACAGACCTCACCCACTCTAGAAGAAGCTCACCAGTCTCTGAGCGTAAGCAGGGGGAATATGTTATGTGTTATTATTATACTAGTGTGTGTTTCAGCAACAGCGTGTTTGTGGGGGTGTATCTGTGTGCATCTTTGTGTGCGCTTAACTGTATAAGTGCGGTTAATGTGCATTTATGTGCGTGCGTGTGTATGTGTGTGTATGCGTTTGTGTGTATGTGGATGACTGC
The DNA here is from genome assembly GCF_013347855.1 of Anguilla anguilla. Taxonomy (NCBI): domain Eukaryota; kingdom Metazoa; phylum Chordata; class Actinopteri; order Anguilliformes; family Anguillidae; genus Anguilla; species Anguilla anguilla. The sequence continues at coordinate 56,377,627 of NC_049201.1, read as the reverse complement.
GTGTGTGTGTAAATGCATGCATGCACATGTATTTGTGAGTGTGTGTGTTTCAGAGAGAGGGACACTCACGGCTGGCAGAGCTTGATGAGGTCCTGGTCAGTGGTTCCTGGAGGAAGGCCGCGGATGTACAGGTTGGTTTTACTGAGCTGCTCGGCTCCACTGTGGCCGCTGCTGTTTGTGCTGGGGCTGGGCGGAGCCATAGGGTGAGGGGGTGGGGCATAGGACTGCTGCAAGACAAGAGGGCCACAAATCAGTCTGAAGTCATCACAGAAAAATCCCGCAACTCTTATTGACTAACAACAGCAATGAAGAGACCACTTCAGCCAAACCATTCTATTTGAAGTTCAGCAAACAATACATAGCATGCATCCATAGAATCATAACATCAGACACATGTAGCCTACGGACATAGGTTCTCCAAATGCCAAAAATTTCTTTCAAGATCTTAATAAATTCATCGTAACACAAAAGTTTCATTAGTGTTATAAAAAAGATAATATGGGTTCAGGAATGCAAAGCAGTGGCCCACACTCTAAAGATGATATGCATTGATAGGAGACACTCAACCACACAAACACAGAAGTTAAGCATACACAAATACTGAAGGTTACATAACTCAAGACAAGATAACGTTCATCTTAACAGGAAAAAATGTGTAAACCCTCACACATTCCTCCACATATCATCACACATGCACACACACACACACACACACCCTCAAAAACACACACACACACACACACACACCCCCTCAAACACACACACACACACACACACACACACCCTCAAACACACACACACACACACCCACCCTTAAACACACACACACCCACCCTCAAACACACACCCACACACACACACACACACACACACACCCTCAAACACACACACACACCCACCCTCAAACACACACACTCACTCGCACACACACCCTCAAACACACACACACACCCTCTCAAACACACACACACACCCACCCTCAAACACACACACACACACACACACACACACACACCCTCAAACACACACACACACACACACACTATAGTAATCCTTCTGCTAGCACAGCAAGTGTCCGGTGATTAAGAGCTCCAGGGTCGCCCCCCTACCAGGCCTGACAGCCCCCCGTGGGCCTGACCCTGCTAACGTGCTCCAATCTCCCGCACCGATCGGGCTCAGCTCCCCTCAGCCCCTCTGACACACCAATTTCACCTGAGTGTCAGCTGCACGTCCAATCAAACGCTCTGTCAGAGGTCACCTGACAGAAAGTTTCACGACCAATCAGATGCTTTGTCAGAGGTCATCTGACAGAAAGCTTCACGACCAATCAAACGCTTTGTCAGAGGTCATCTGACAGATATGTGCTAGAGGCTTGCGATGGGGAGGGGGGGTGTGCGACGTGTAATAATGGCTAACTTCTGCCTACTCCGTGCTATTCTGTCTCCACTTAATGGTGCTCTAATGGTCCCTCTGCACCCCCTCCCACCTCGCCTCAGTAATGGCTATAATCTGCAGTACTTCTGTACACGCGCTCTCTGAAAAGCAGGGGTGGCACGAGGGAAACAACGATACGCAGTACATGAGTAAATTAATAAAAGCATAAAGAGGCAGCGTGAGATTTCCAGTACAGTGTACCGTAATGAGAGGCTGATGGGCTCTAACGAAGAGAAAAGTAATTAAGCAGAGGCTGGAGTTGGGAGGGTGAGCTTCTGTACTGCTGACTTCAGCAAAGTGAGACACCCACAGCAGCACAGGCCATACTGCACTCACTCACTCACTCACACACTTAGTGAGTCAGTCACTCAGTCACTCATTCACTCACTACTCAGTCACTCACTCACACACTTAGTGAGTCAGTCACTCTGTCAATGACTCACTGTCAGTCAGTCACTCATTCACTCACACACTCACTCACTCACACACTCAGTGAGTCAGTCACTCAGTCAGTCAGTCACTCATTCAACCACTCACTCACTCACTCACTTAGTGAGTCAGTCACTCAGTCAGTCAGTCACTCACTCACTCACTTAGTGAGTCAGTCACTCAGTCAGTCAGTCACTCACTCACTCACTTAGTGAGTCAGTCACTCACTCACTCACACACTTAGTGAGTCAGTCACTCACTCACTCACACACTTAGTGAGCCAGTCACTCTGTCAATGACTCACTCTTTCAGTCAGTCACTCATTCACTCACACACTCACTCACTCACACACTTAGTGAGTCAGTCACTCAGTCAGTCACTCATTCAACCACTCACTCACTCACTCACTTAGTGAGTCAGTCACTCAGTCATTCACTCACTCACTCACTTAGTGAGTCAGTCACTCAGTCAGTCAGTCAGTCACTCACTCACACACTTAGTGAGTCAGTCACTCTGTCAATGACACACTCCGTCAGTCAGTCACTCATTCACTCACACACTCACTTAGAGAGTCAGTCACTCAGTCAGTCAGTCACTCATTCACTCACTCACTCACACACTTAGTGAGTCAGTCATTCAGTCAGTCACTCACTCACTCACTTAGTGAGTCAGTCACTCAGTCAGTCACTCATTCACTCACTCACACACTTAGTGAGTCAGTCATTCAGTCACTCAGTCACTCATTCACTCACTCACACAATCACTCACTCACTCACACACTCAGTGAGTCAGTCACTGACTCACTCACTCACTCAGTCAGTCAGACAGTCACATGCTCACTCAGTCAGTCATTCACTTGATTAGTCAGTTAGTCACTCATTCACTCACACACTCACTCACTCACACTTAGTGAGTCAGTCACTCAGTCAGTCAGTCACTCATTCAACCACTCACTCACTCACTTAGTGAGTCAGTCAGTCACTCACTCACTCACACACTTAGTGAGTCAGTCACTCACACACTCACTCACACTTAGTGAGTCAGTCACTCAGTCAGTCAGTCACTCACACACTCACTCACACTTAGTGAGTCAGTCACTCAGTCAGTCAGTCACTCATTCAACCACTCACTCACTTAGTGAGTCAGTCACTCACTCACACACTTAGTGAGTCAGTCACTCAGACAGTCACTCACTCACACACTTAGTGAGTCAGTCACTCAGTCAGTCACTTACTCATTCACTCACTACTCAGTCACTCAAGCCGCGTTTCCACCGCAGGAACTATACCCCGGAACTAGGAACTTTTTGAGGAACTCAGTGCGTTTCCACCGCAGGAACTAGGGTCTAAATTTAGTTCTGGGGGCTTTGTTTTACCCCCCAAAACGTTCCTGCTCGGGGGGTAGTACTTTCCGAAAGCACAGGAACCTTTTGGGTGGAGCTTGCAGCGCTGAACATTTCTGATTGGTTGAGTACTCGTGGCATTTGTGTTGTATTTATTTTCCGCCATTACCCACCATGTTTGAAAATATGCAGCGGCAAACCAATTTATTTTCATAATAACTTCAAATCAAACTTGTATGTTATGCGGCGCAGTTGCCTACTTTTGGTTATAGCCTGTCAACGTCTTGGAATTATAACGTGTGCTCTTCTGTTCTTTTCTTGCTTTAGTATTCGTTTTATAAAATGCTAAGCATTCGTGCTGGGACAGCATATTACGTAGGCTACCAAAACATTCAAACGGATTAATTCGGCTGCTGAATATTTTCTTCCGGATTTTCTTTGTTAGCCCGTTGTAATTGACTCAAAACGTTTGACACAGTTATGTGAGGTATGCGGTAGTTCTGCATAATTAACATTGGTGATACAGTACAAGCAAACTGGAAATCACCTTCCGCACTTTTTATCCGGGTAAAATAACAGGTTAATTCTAGTAATCTTCCCTTTAGCTTTTTCAGACTGCCGTAATTTTACTCAATTTTACTGCCATTTTTCAATTCCACGAAAAGACCAGGAAGACTATGGACTCATTTATGGTGCATGGTTCGCATCTGGAGGGCACACTTCGCTGCTCAGCTAGCAGTAACTTCGAAGGAAAGCAAACGGTGGCTGTACCACTACTAATTTACATTTTCACGCAAGTCCGAGTTTTCGTTCTATTCTTGTCATTTTGCGATTAGCCTATATGGAATTGACGACGAGAAAGTAATAAAACAGCAAATTGTTTACAACGTGTGCATGTTTTCTGCTGTTAATGAATGTGTTTGAGAGGATATATGAAAATCAATAAATACAAAAGTAACCATATATAGTCATTGTTGGTAACCCGTTGTATATAAGTGGAATAAACCCCTCCGGGCTGTCCCGGTTATTAGAAAATAATGTAGGCTACTTCGGTGGTAGTATGGGGTTACAGAAGAAATCATATGACAGATGGACCGAAGACAACGTCAGTGGGCTAATTTGCCTAATCTTCGCGGTACTTTAGACCCTGGTGGAAACGCAGACAACCACTGGCTGAAGGAACCTTTTAGTTCCTGGTAAAGTAGTTCCTGGGACTGAAAGTTCCGGGTAATTTTGGTGGAAACGCGGCTTCAGACAGTCACTCACTCACACACTTAGTGAGTCAGTCACTCATTCAGTCACTCACTCAGTGAGTCAGTCACTCTGTCAATGACTCACTCTGTCAGTCAGTCACTCATTCACTCACACACTTAGTGAGTCAGTCACTCAGTCAGTCAGTCAGTCACTCACACACTTAGTGAGTCAGTCACTCTGTCAATGACTCGCTCCGTCAGTCAGTCACTCATTCACTCACACACTCACTTAGTGAGTCAGTCACTCAGTCAGTCAGTCACTCATTCACTCACACACTTAGTGAGTCAGTCATTCAGTCAGTCAGTCACTCATTCACACACTTAGTGAGTCAGTCACTCATCCACTCACTCACACAGTCACTCACTCACTCAGTCACACAATCACTCACTCACTCACACACTCAGTGGGTCAGTCACTCAGACAGTCACTCACTCACACAGTCACTCACTCACTCAGTCACTCATTCACTCACTCACACAATCACTCACTCACTCACACACTCAGTGAGTCAGTCACTGACTCACTCACTCACTCACTCACTCAGTCAGTCAGACAGTCACACGCTCACTCAGTCAGTCATTCACTTGATTAGTCAGTTAGTAGTCTCTAAGTCAGTCAGTCAGACAGTCACTTGCTTGCTCAGTCATTCACTCACTCACTCAGTCAGTCATTCACTCGCTCAGTCAGTTAGTCACTCAGTCAGTCACTAGTCAGTCATTCAGTCACTCAGTCACTCACTCAGTCAGTCACTTGCTCGCCCAGACAGTCAGTCAATCAGTCACTTGCTCGCTCAGTCAGTCAGTCAGTCAATCAGTCACGCATATTGCTAGTCCATCCTGTGGTGCGATCAGTTTCTGAGGACAGTGTAGTGATGAGTAGATCAGCAGCATGATGCAGTCGTGGGGGCATTACTGCACTGTAAAATGAATGCACAGACTGGAGCCTATGCAATCAAACACACATAAGGCAGTAGCAACAACAGGACCAGTCAAACCAGTGAAAGCTAATCCTTCACTGACCATACTGATCAGGAATGTGTATCTGTCACCACCCCATTAAGGCTATCCACCATTGCACATTCACACACGCTCACTACTGCTTCAGCCTATCACACTGAACTAAATTCACTCCCCTAAACTGTCAAACATTTCCCACAGTGAGTAAAATCTCATAAATACAATTCAGTAATAAAATTGACCTTATTCCAGAATAAAAAAAATAACCCCCATCCTACAGGGACATCATGAAACATGTGCTCTAAACACCTGCTATAACCTGAGGAAACAAGAGTAAACAAACTCCACAAAATCAGCAGTTTCATTTTGCTGTTTGCTTGTTACATGAAATAATGTTTGGAAACACATTTTGTTTATTGCGATTCCAATAAATCTCTATTTAAACTGAACTTAACTGTAAGAGACAGACGGGGAGAGAAAATTGAGAAAAGGGAGGGAGGGGGGAGACAGAGAGTGAGTCAGTGTGAGAGAGAGAGAGAGAGAGAGAGAGAGAGAGAGAGAAAGAATACCCCAGGGACTGCATTGTGGCTCATTTGACAGCGATGCTCATACACAAATGCACCCCCACTCCCTCCTCCTCCCAGTACTTTGCTGTTGGCTGAGATGGAGCTGTCTGCTCCCATGTGCCCACACAACCGAGCTCCACCAGCCCTCTCTCTCCGCACCCTCCCCCCCCGCTCCTCCTCCTCCTCCTCCTCCTCTTCCTCCTCAGCCCTCACCTCGCTCTCCACCCCGCCGCCACGTTCCCCGCTCGCCGCTGCCTCCTCCAGCCGCGCCTCTGCCCCGCGCCCCCGGCCTGGGCATGTATGTGGAGAGCACTTAAGCACCTGTAAGAGGAGCCTGCAGGCCTGCTCAAACACCTTCCATAGAACACCGCAGCGGTCCCGGCTCCAGCGGAGTAAAGGTGTCCGTGAGTATGTTCCCACATTGTACACAATAACGAGAGTCACCGAATACAAGGCGTCTAAAGGAAAGATCCTCTTACCGTAGTTCCTGGGTAAAGTCTCTATTTTTCGAGTACATTTTACGTAACACGTGATATTGTGACATTATGCAACAGAATTTCTATCAGGTTTCAATATTCTGTACATTATGTTTCAGACCACGAAAAAGGCAATGCCGTGCAAATCTCTGCACGTCTCCCAACACCTTCCTAAAATCCCCTTGCCAAAAAACAGCAAAATTAATTAGAGATTTAGCAGGGTGTCTTTCCACTCCAGAATCCAACAGTGAACAATGAGTCATCCTAATTAAAGTGATACGGCGGCTTTAAATAGAAAACAACCGTGTCAGCACTGCAGAAACAGGCTGAGCGCAGGTGTCCTTGAGTGACGGTAGAATATAAATATTAATGCATTATTTGTTGTAGGGCTGGGCGATATAACGCAACTATAATTATCAAATACAATAAGGACCATCTCCACCATGAGCTGTATTGCCTTTCTTTTTGTCTTTTGCTCTTTAATTATTCCTGACGTGGTAGTAAACTTCAGAGGCTTTGTGAAATGCTTCCAGAAAAAAAAAGAAAAACACCGATATCCATTGGGTATTGATGAGTCAGCCAATCAACAGCAAGGTCACACAGCTTCCATGTGATCAGCTTTTGTCAATCAAATGGGAGCTGCAAGGCCTGCGTGCTGACTGGCTGTCTTATCAACGGTTATTGATGATGAGCAGTACTAGAAGGTAACTTTATCTTTGATGACTGCGCCTAACTGGATCGTTAATCTTCAGTTTTCCTCACTGCCACTCTGGCCACACGCATCCTCTTACATTAGATGCTGAGAGCTCAGTCCTCCCCAGCACAACACCCCCTGGCCGAGACAAAGGGAAAGCACTAATGGAGGCCTGATTGACCTTGTATTACCAAGGAAGTAGAGCTTTGCCAAGACAGAAATATTCACTCAGCTCATCTCTTATTCACGATACCATAGGTCTGTTCCTGCTCCATTTTTAAAGTGAGCTGCCTTTATTGCATAGGAACTCTGCAACTCAGAGTCTGGGAAGTTGAGTTTTAGTTCTGTGCATGTGTATGGTCTGTGTGTGTGTGTGTGTGTGTGTTTTAGTGTGTATGGTCTGTGTGTGCATGTTTGTGTGCGTATATGTGTGTGTGTGTGTGTGTGTGTGTGTGCATGTGTATGGTCTGTGTGTGTGTGTATGGTCTGCGTGTACCTGTTTGTGTGAGTGTGAGAGAGCTTGTGAGTATGTGTGTGAGTGTGTGTGTGTGCGCTTTTGAGACCCTGTGTGTGATAATTACACATTGCCAGTGCTGCTCACAGTGGAGAGCTGGTACATGCTATTTATCCATTACCTACAATTACGCCGTCCCCAGACTCGCTGTGCTGGAGCTACAGAAGGAGAGGAGAGTTTATGAGGAGTCCTCACCTCTGATATGCAGAGGGGGGAGGGGGGGCTTATAAAACCCCCAGGATGTGAAGAGATGGAAATGGAAATGGGCGGATCAGCAGGTACTCAAAATTAAGCACAATCTCCCAACAGCCCACATGACCATGAAAGGAGAACACAAATCATCCAAAGTCAAAGCATCTTACTGCCAGTTATATTTGGCTGTTCTGCTGCATGATCTGTGGACAGTATAATCCGCACATGAGGGCCATGAAGGCAACTCACATAATGAGAAAAGCCAAGGCTGGAGGGGATGTTCTTAACCAGAACTTACAGCTTCCTATTAAGAAATCACACACACACACACACACACAAGCAGACACACACACACACGCGTGCACACACACACGCACGCACACACACACGCACACACACACACACACACACACACGCGTGCGCGCACACACACGCGCACACACACACACACACACACGCGTGCACACACACGCACACACACACACACACACGCGCACACACACACACACAGAAGCCTAATGCTGCAGGCCTGTCCCGTTGTGATGAAGGTTTCGCAGATGGGTCACGGCGCTGGTTTAGCCGGAGCATGTGAGGCAGTGGAGCGTGGTCTGACGAGCCCAACGTCAAACGCGGCGACCGACGTACCGTAGCTTCCACTGAGCACCCAAACCAACACATGGAGATGAACATCATAATTACACGTTCAGAAACATCAGCCTTGTACCACCACTTCTTAAAGACTTCAAAGCCTGATATTTTAATACACTGCAATAGACACCCTGAGTGTCACATTTTAATTGCGCAAATTGGTGATTGGTTTACATTTTTTAAAGGTATTTTTCTTTCCATCTGAATAATTTCAATTTTTACACATGAATGAATAACAGCCTTCTGCAATAATAAAAATTCCATCAATATAACAACAAAACCCATAAATGCCTACATCATTCAGCCACGGTCTGAGATATTTAACCTGCAAATGCAATGTCACAGCCTCTCTCTCAGTGCTGTGGAATCATATGCAATTCAACTGTCAAAGCTGTAAAGCAAACAGGCCTGTAAAAAAATCCCCTGCCATGCGCTACCTTTATTGTTCTGCTAACTACTGTAAAGACACAGACCCACATTTTAGATCTTACTGTTTCAGATAGACTATCTATCTCCTACCGATAACTGGAGCCTGGACAGAACTCCTGCTTTAGATGTTTTATTCAGACTCAAGTGAACCCTGCATTGAGACTCCTCAGTGTGATGCTGGGAGAGGCAGCTGAGGAGAGCCTGACGGAAGTGGCCTGCCCACAGAAAGCTTTTATCTGGGTGTGCTGAGCGTGATGCTGTTAAGCGTGTCATGTGTCAGGAGACATGACGGGGGAAAACTGTAAACTTCAGAGCGCATTTTTATTGCGTTTTACTTTTTTTTAAAGCTAGCTGCAGGTAGATTTAATACGAGACAAGGCTTCATATGAGCAGTGGGAGGACTCAACAATGAGAGCATGACACCCAGACACACACAAAGTCATGAACGCGTGCACGCACACACACACACACACACAGCTGTGGCTGGTAGAGTATGTGCCTGGCAGGCTGTGTGTGTGCATTGTGTGTGAGAGGGGAGGTACTCCTCTGTCATCCTTTACAGGCTTTATCAGCCCTGACTGATGTGAGCACACATACAGTATACCTCCCCTCTGCACACAGTCTGATAGCCTCATCTCCCTAAAGACTTCTGTGAGCAAACAATTACACCCTCTTAGCATGCACTTCAAAACGGGTTCCATCTCTCTCTCTCTCTTTCTCTCTCTCTCACTCTTTCCCTCCTTCCCTCTCTCTCTCTCTCTCTCTCTCTCTCTCTCCCCCTCCTTCCCTCTCTCTCTCTCTCTCCCTCTCCCTCTCTTGCTATCTCTCTCCCTCCCTCTCTCTGTACCTGTTAGTGCAGATTTATCACCAGGAAGTCAGGGCTCCCCACCTCCAGTCCATGTACATCTTTATTACAGAGACGCTGCGCTGGGTGACAGGGGGAGAATTACAGCCTGTGGGCTCAGCCACACGGCCCGGAATGAATTGCACTCAACGCTGCTGCGCTGCCATGCGCAGTTAACCCCTGCACAGCCACACCGAGAGCGCCACTCCACCTGCACCCGCACCCTTATTCGCACACACGCATGCACGCTCATATTCACACATGCACACACGCATGCACGCTCATATGCACACACACACACGCACGCTCATATGCACACACACGCACGCTCATATGCACACACACACACACACATGCGTGTGCAGGCAGACACACGAACACACACATACACACGCACGCACGCACGCTCATATGCACACACACACACGCATGCACGCTCATATGCACACACACACGCACGCACGCTCATATGCACACATGCACACACACACACACACACGCATGCGTGCAGGCAGACACACGAACACACACACATGCACGCACACACACACACACACACACGCATGCACGCTCATATGCAGACACGCATGCTCATATGCACACATGCACACACACACACACACGCATGCATGTGCAGGCAGACACACGAACACACACACATGCACGCACACACACACATACACACATGCATGCACGCGCGCACACACACACACACACACTCACACACTCGTCCCTGTTGTCTTTGCCGAGCTGGCAGGCGCGTGGAGCGTGACCGATTGGTTCCGCTGCTCCGAGCGTGGCTGGTCAGTGTGGATGAGCAGCGTGTCGGCATTTATGACAATGGAGCCCCGGCTCCCGGTGGGCGCCGGCAGCCGGATCTATCAATACGCCAATTATCACGGTCAGATAGCCGGCCCCGACCGCCACCACTCACCAGTCAATTAATAGAGATGTTTCATTACCGCCAAGCTACAGCGGGAGCAGGTAGCACCGCTGCTGCAGCCACAAACAGCAGCTAACGCTAACGTGTACGCTGCTCCACGCTGCACTGAATCACCGGACGCATAATTGAATGTTTCTCCACTGTCAATGTTTGCTCTCAAGCAAAGAGCCTCCTCCTTTCACAACCAAGCCTAACTGCCTATGACAGCGACAGCCACCCTGCTGGCCACACGCACACAGATAAGGCCACAGCTCTAAGGCACACCGCTCTGAAGCACATTCAGCACTCGTTTCTCACAGGCTAAAATATTTTTGTTTAATTTCGCTAATCGGGGGCAAGCTGCGGCCTACATTTCCCTACAACCCATTTCCTGGCAAGGCTGCGTTCCAGAGCGAGCTGCAACCCGAAGATAACCGGCAGCGGAAACCTACGAGCCCTGAACCTCACCCCTCTGCCAGGGGGAACCAACGGAGAGGGGAGGAGAACGCACCGAGCGCTATCGCAGGGCCAGCAGGAATCACAGCAGCGACGCCGGCCCATTCAGGGTCCGCGCCGGCGTGCCCGCCTGGCAGCCAGCCCACCGTGTGCCAGAGGGAACCGGCGCGGGGGAAGTCCCGGGCCGGAGCCGTCGCCGCCCGCATTAAAAAACCTGCAGGGCTGAAGGTGAAGTATCCCAGTCACCACTAAACAGAGCCCTTCGACCAGGAGGGAGAACAGCCGTCTCCTAAAAACCACACATAACACAAAACACACGCTATGCTTTAGCAGGTGACCTCGCAAAACATCCCAAATGCAGAACAGCCATAGTAATAAAGGTTATTAAAAGTTAGTATCATGCATATTTCAGAAGAAGCAGGATGTGTGAAAAGCAGTGGACAGGGTTTGTGATAAAAGACCCGGACTGTGAGGCCAGTGCCCAGAGAGGCTATTTTCTCTGGAAAGCCCCTCTTCTCTGGGTGCTCTCTGATCCACTGAGCCTCATTGTGCAAGGCTTTTGACTTTCTGACTTTCAGTTTTGATCTTAAAAATGATGTGAATCACTTTCGAGTCATGTGAATGTCAGACTAGAGGACATGAGGCAGATTCTGTGTGAATAATAGAGTGCACATATTCTTTCAGCAAACCCTTATGAAAACGCAGTGTTAAATAATGTAAATGCTGCTTCCCGCAATGTCTAAGCCACTGTGTCAAAGCCGCAATCACAAACATGTCTGCATGGACGCCATGAATATGTTTGGAATGATGTATGAAAAGTGCTTTATAATATTGTACAATATGCACATTCTTTGTGCAAATACTCATTGTTAAGTTTTTAGAAGCAGCAGAGGCTTGGGTTCATATGAGGACGTGCTGGTTTTGGCAGTACATAGAGGCACTATGGGGAAAACACAGAGGAGTTTTTAGAATTTCCTGTGGGGATTACTGGCTGTTGTGATGCCAATCTTCCCGTAACGAAACTGAGTGTGGGAGTGCGGTCTCCCTTCTCATCCCTGCGCCCCATTAGTGGAATACTTGGGGTTCCCACAGCCGGACCACACACCCGGAGACCAGGAGCGAGCTTCAGTGCAAGCCCCCCATAAGAGCGCTTCTGTTCCTCATCGATTCGCTGGGTCTGGATGAATTATCTCCCACTAAAGTCTCTACTGTCCCAAGGGAGTAGTTCTGATCGCTATCGGTAAGCTCTGCGTCCCTAAATTACCCTCTACATTTCCCAAAACGATTATTCAGGTCTGAACAGAGTCCGAGAGTCAGGAGGAGGCAGGACCTGGCCTGATCGCAGGACGTGTCGCACTTAAAGCCAGCCCGGCCGCGGCTCACCATTTACACTGCAGATCTCATTTCCTCCCGGCGCCCTCCAGTGACCCCCGGGGGCGGGGCGGGGCGGGTGGTGAGTCACCACGCTCCCTAGCCTCCGCGGAGAGCCCCTCCCACTGAAGCCTGCTGAAGGGAGCAGCCAAAACGCAGCGCTGCTCTGGATGAAGGGCCTGAGCAGCACCACTCCGCTCCTCAGAACGAAAGCACAGGCGGGGAGCTTCACCTTGAGGCTGCGTGCAGACGGGCCCGCGGAGGACCAGAGGCAGAACGCAGCGGCGGGAGTGAGGGAGGGAGGGAGGGGTTGCGGGGACCTCCAGCCGACAGGCTGACCACACACGCCTCAGAGCCTCAGAGATCAGCCTGACCTGCCTGCCTGGCTCCGCCCACCCCTCAGGAGCACACGATTACCCACAATGCCTGGTGCGTGAACCCAGGTCTGGGTTCACAGTCAAAATAAAGAAAGAGAGAAAAAGATGAACAGAGAAAGGAAAGGAGCTGATACAAGGCAAAAAGATTTAGTGAGTGAAAAAAAGGGAAAGGGAAAGGGCAAGGCGGTGAGTGTGAAAGAGGGATAGAGGGAATGAACGAGGAGAGAGAAAGAGAGAAGGGGCGACAGGGTGGTGGGAAAGAACAGAGAGGTCTAGTCAAGTGCTGGTTCCCCAGAGAGCTACCTGGAGAAGACTTTCAGGAAAGCGCTAACAGGAGAGCGCTAACAGAAAAGCCCATATAGGAGAGCGCCAAGAGGAAATCGTTAACAGGAAAGTGCTAACAGGAGAGTGTTTACAGTAGAGCGCTAACAGAACAAAATGCTAACAGAAGAGCGCAAACAGAAGAGCGCTAACAGGGGAAGCACTGCTCTGATCCCTGCTGCCTGTAGGCAGAGGAGAGCGGACCCGTTCCCCTGAGTAACCTCACACCATTAACATTACATCACCTCATACAGGACCTTCACCAACGCCCGCAGAAAATACCCCAATTAAGCTACAGCACAATAACGCTCATCTCAATGGAAACAAACAGCACCCCTCTCAATTTAGCTCGCTGCATCTGTTGATTATATCACAAGAGTGCATAATCATCTGATTAATAATTAACAGATTGTGATCTGGATGTGCTTTCCTGAATCTCTCTTGATTGCCGGGCCTTCTCCCCGACATGGGCAGAGGAGAAGGGGACGTGACTGGGATGCGGATGTACGGGGAGCTGGTGGCGGGTTTATTCAGGAGTGTGAGTCTGAATGCCGCACAGGCTGCCGGACGGAGGGGGCACATAGGCCCTCTTCATCACTCACGCTAACGCTAACGCGCCGACAGAGGCCGAACGCGCCCACCACCTCCGCCCACTACACACCACACCTACGCCACTATACAAATTCTCATGCGTATACTTTTTAATGACGTTTAGTCATAAAATATTTTTAATGTTGTTTATATTTGCGTGTATGTGTGTGCATGCGTGCGTGTGTGTGTTTGGAGGGTTAACACCGACACACATATTTCTCTCCTCCCAGTGTCTGTCCTTCACCCCCAAGCACCCCCCCCCCCCCCCCCACCTCACCATCCCTCCTCCCTCCCTGCCCACTTCAATGCAGCCTGCCCTGCCCAGGAAACTCCTGACTTCTGCCTGACCACGGTCATGGCCCCCTGGCCAGCTGCCCAGTCTTGCTGCAGGTGCACAGGAAGTCCTGGCCTAATAGACATCTCAATTAAATCAACAGTCACTGATGGGAGGTGGGCACCAGACACACATGCACACAAATGCATCTTAGTAATTATACTGTATACAGAATGTCCTAAATGTCATTAAAAGTTACATGTATGTATGTGTATACATACACCCCTAAGGCCAATTCATGGTCCAGACGTAGTATACACGGACCGGACTCCGCTGGGGTCCGGCCAGTCAAAATGACGAAATAGTACGTCCTCCCCCCTCAGCGTACGTCCGCCTGGGCATGTCCACGCGAAGCTCAGTTTTGTGACCGCGCGTACCTAGCGTACGCGTACTGGTGTCACACAAATCAAGGCTTGGTATGAAATTGTTTCACATCGACATGCATTAGAGAGAGAGAGAGAGAGAGAGAGGGGAGGGGAAGGGAGGGAGGGAGAGAGAGAGAGAGAGAGAGAGAGAGAGAGAGAGAGAGAGAGAGAGAGAGAGAGAGAGAGAGAGAGAGAGAGAGAGAGAGAGAGAGAGAGAGAGAGAGAGAGAGAGAGAGAGAGAGAGAGAGAGAGAGAGAGAGAGAGAGAGAGAGAGAGAGAGAGAGAGAGAGAGAGAGAGAGAGAGAGAGAGAGAGAGAGAGAGAGAGTGACAGTTGCCTGGATATGAGCTATAAGCTAACATTTGTGGAAGAGCAGGCTTTGAGAGAAGAACTGAGTTGGCCAGAGTGAAGAGAGGGATCTGTGTAAAGCATTTTCCTTCACAGGTCAGCAGTACAGCACACTGCGAAGAGAATACACACAAGCACACACACGCACGCACGCACACACGCTAGATCTGTGTATAGCATTTCCCTTCAAATGCAAACAGAAAGTCAAGATGCTGTCAGACATATTAGGCCTTTCTCGATAACAGCCTTTTTGTCTATTTATGGCTGGGCACAGATGAAATCTAAATTTAGATTTAAAACAAGACTGAAATGTGATTTGTGTTCAGTGTCAGAGTATAGCGGTATGCGTAATAAAAATGAAAAAGACTTTGCTAGAGAAGGTATTGTGAAAAGGCGAATGCTAAAAAAGGAATAACTAAAACACGTGTCAGTGATGGCCGTGGTACACATTTCAGAAGAGGAGCCTATTTCAGGATCATAACTGGAAATGCACTGGAATCTTATGCAAAACAAGCGCATAAACGACTCAGGAGAATTTCTTCAGAAATTCAAAGCAGTATCGAATGACCAAACAAATCTCTATATAATTTAACCTAAAATCTATGATTATCCATTATTTCATACTTGTTAAATCAAGCATGGTGCTTTCCCGGTAAAAGTTTAAAACATTCCCCAGTGTACACTGTACTTTAATGAATGGTTTTTGCTGGTGGTAATAAATGTGGGAAAGTAAAAATATGGGCTGATTGGCCACTTTCACGGTGGGAGGAAGCGAGGAGGGCATTTCTCATTGGTTGTCATTGTGGGAATGGTCAGGTTTAAACAGTGAGCAGACAAATCAACTGATCAACCTTACCTGAGCTACACCTAGGAGAAACAGACAGAAAATGGCATTTCACATCCTAACAAAATGGTATCAGAAATGACCACAGTGTTTTAATTATTGTTTGTAACACTGCCCATAATCATCCCAATGATGTTCTCAGTCAGACTGGAGGGTCCCAAATGTGTGTGCCCAGCAGCTGTTCTGCCTACAATGAAATGCAGCAGCTGATCTGCGCAGCTGCGCAGTGAGCCGTCCGGGCCATGCAGCTGGGGCATGCGCAGGTGCCTGGACACCCAGAGGAGTCATCCCTGCACAACATGCTACAGGAATACCTGGCTGAGCAAAACCCTCCCTCTCCAGCTTTTACTCAACAAATTAAGACAGACGCGGGTTGCCTGTAAGGAGCAGAAATACTGTGGTATGCCCAGACCAATGACATACTGACTTAAGTTGAGTAACTTGCTGTTGCACGTATATTCAGATATGATCAGAGGAGCAACCAAGCTCTCGCTCATGAGCTTTCTGCTCTCCCCTGCACAGGGGACCCTGTGGCTTGGTGCATTTTTTCCTCCAGCCCCAGCAGGAAACACAAACACAAACACATCTGGAGAGCAGAAGCGGAGAGGCTGAGCACAAACAGAGGAGACCTCTTTCATGTGATCCACCGCGAGCCCAGTCACGCACATCCTCTGCCCTCCAAACAACACTGCCAGCCCAATCAGAGCAGCCAGACGCTGCCAGCTCTGCCATTGGCCGAGAGTTAGCACTCCCGTATTAATATGCAGGAGCTGGGGGTGGGGGAGGCGGGGCAGCAGGGTCGTGCCTGACAGACAGTTTGTCCTGCTGTTATTCATGCAAAAACACAAAATAAATCTCCCATAGAAGGTCAGCTGTGCCGTAATTCAAAATGAAACAGTGTAACTGCCACAGGAAGGCTGGAGGACTCCACAGACCATTCCCAGGTGACAAACCCTGTGAGATATACATACACTGAGATGAACACACACACACACACACACACACACAGGCGCACATGCAGACACGCACACACACACACAGACAGACTGATCCAGGCTGACAGTCTGTGACCCTGGAGAAGACAGCAGTCTGGCCCAGAATTCAAAGGGATCAGGCACAAATATTTCTGTTTATTCTGCACAAAACACCACAGAAAGGAAGTGTTTCTGTTTGCGTCTATGGTAATATGCTCTTTTTCCACATATCCTCTACAGCTCACACCAAAAAAATAAAAATATATAACAGCTATTTTTTCATTTAAGTTGTACTCTGAATCTACACTTACACAGTAATAGGTATCGTTTGCCACCATCCTTTCCTTGGGGATTCTGCCAAAACAGAACTAACAAAAGAATCTCACAGCTGTCAAGATTTCTGCCTCCACTGTATGCTAGAGGGCTGTCAGGCACATTCACATGACAGAATTACAGGCGGCTGTGCGGGGGATATCAGAAAAGTTTCACTCTGTAGGCAAGACAGCGGAAAGGCAAATTGGCAAATCAGAGTCACTTTAGGACTGCAGACAGTCCCCTGCACAATGCACGCGGCACACACTCACAAAGGTGTGCAGAAACCAGGATTCGCAATCACAAACGCCTGTGCACAAACGAGAGCAAACGCAGCATAAACACTGCGCTGTTTACACAGCGTCAGTTCCTCTGAACGTCCTGTTTGCATACTCTCCTGGGCCTCGCTCACATTCGGTGTGCCTGCGCCGCTGGTTAGCGGGCCGCTGCTCTCCCTCCCCGCGCGCTCCGCACCCGCGCGCCGAAATAGCGGGCGGCCCGCCACGCAACGAGCAGTTTTAATACGCTTTTATGAGATCCTCGCGGAATCAATTTCCCTTTCACGCCAGCAAATGTACTGGCAAAAAGGCGCAAGCCCGCGCGACGAGGTAAAACTCTCTGTCCATCTCGGCGCGTTTATCACATTCGGGTTTTACGACACGCTGAAAATATCTCCATATTTGTGTCAGAATGAGGGAGAATTACACGGCGGAGGAAATGATGAAGCGCAGAGCAGGAGAGCTGGAAGCCCATTGTGCGTCTCAGCCCAGCGACTCAATAGCCACCCGGCGCGCGGCTGGGGCCGAATATCTCTGGCAGACAGCAGAGTCCTAACATCTTTTTCCACAGAAATTACTCTTAAAGGAGACACTTCCGCTGCAGGAGCAGAATCTGGAGGCCTGCGCCTGTGTCTGCATGTGAATTACAGTGTATGTGTTACACACGTGTGCTATTCAGTGCATCTGCTTGAGCATGCCTGCATGTTAGCGGGCGTGTTTTCAAATGCGTGCGAGTGAGAGCATGTATCTGTGTGTGAATGTGTGATTGCGGCTATATTTCATATGTCTCTTCACTGTATCTGGGACCATAATGCTTCAGTGCAGCGAGAGTCTGTGTGATTCTAATGGATCCTGTGCCATGAGAGGACAGGTGCACACGGACACACCGGAAGCGTACTGACGACGCGCACGGGCGACGGCAGACACACTCCGCTGGGCTGCGGGAGACTTCACAGAGCCGAGCAGCGTCTGAAAGAGGATCCGCACACTCACAGAGCCGAGCAGCGTCTGAAAGAGGATCCGCACGCTCACAGAGCAGAGCTGCGTCTGAAAGAGGATCCGCACGCTCACAGAGCAGCGCTGCGTCTGAAAGAGGATCCGCACGCTCACAGAGCTGCGTCTGAAAGAGGATCCGCACGCGCTCACAGAGCAGCGCTGCGTCTGAAAGAGGATCCGCACGCTCACAGAGCTGCGTCTGAAAGAGGATCCGCACACTCACAGAGCAGCGTCTGAAAGAGGATCCGCACACTCACAGAGCAGCGCTGCGTCTGAAAGAGGATCTGCACGCTCACAGAGCAGCGCTGCGTCTGAAAGAGGATCCGCACGCTCACAGAGCAGCGCTGCGTCTGAAAGAGGATCCGCACGCTCACAGAGCAGCGCTGCGTCTGAAAGAGGATCCGCACGCTCACAGAGCAGCGCTGCGTCTGAAAGAGGATCCGCACGCTCACAGAGCAGCGCTGCGTCTGAAAGAGGATCCGCACGCTCACAGAGCAGCGCTGTGTCTGAAAGAGGATCCGCACGCTCACAGAGCAGCGCTGCGTCTGAAAGAGGATCCGCACGCTCACAGAGCAGCGCTGCGTCTGAAAGAGGATCCACACACTCACAGAGCAGCGCTGCGTCTGAAAGAGGATCCGCACGCTCACAGAGCAGCGCTGCGTCTGAAAGAGGATCCACACGCTCACAGAGCAGCGCTGCGTCTGAAAGAGGATCCGCACGCTCACAGAGCAGCGCTGCGTCTGAAAGAGGATCCGCACGCTCACAGAGCAGCGCTGCGTCTGAAAGAGGATCCGCACACTCACAGAGCAGCGCTGCGTCTGAAAGAGGATCCGCACACTCACAGAGCAGCGTCTGAAAGAGGATCCGCACGCTCACAGAGCAGCGCTGCGTCTGAAAGAGGATCCGCACGCTCACAGAGCAGCGCAGCGTCTGAAAGAGGATCCGCACACTCACAGAGCAGCGCAGCGTCTGAAAGAGGATCCGCACGCTCACAGAGCAGCGCTGCGTCTGAAAGAGGATCCGCACGCTCACAGAGCAGCGTCTGAAAGAGGATCCACACGCTCACAAGTAGCGTCTGAAAGAGGATCCGCACGCTCACAGAGCAGCGCTGCGTCTGAAAGAGGATCCACACGCTCACAGTGCTGCGTCTGAAAGAGGATCCGCACGCTCACAGAGCAGCGCTGCGTCTGAAAGAGGATCCACACGCTCACAGTGCTGCGTCTGAAAGAGGATCCGCACGCGCTCACAGAGCAGCGCTGCGTCTGAAAGAGGATCCGCACGCTCACAGAGCAGCGTCTGAAAGAGGATCCACACGCTCACAGAGCAGCGCTGCGTCTGAAAGAGGATCCACACGCTCACAGTGCTGCGTCTGAAAGAGGATCCGCACGCGCTCACAGAGCAGCGCTGCGTCTGAAAGAGGATCCGCACGCTCACAGAGCTGCGTCTGAAAGAGGATCCGCACGCTCACAGAGCAGAGCTGCGTCTGAAAGAGGATCCGCACGCTCACAGAGCAGCGCTGCGTCTGAAAGAGGATCCGCACGCTCACAGAGCAGCGCTGCGTCTGAAAGAGGATCCGCACGCTCACAGAGCAGCGTCTGAAAGAGGATCCACACGCTCACAGAGCAGCGCTGCGTCTGAAAGAGGATCCGCACGCTCACAGAGCAGCGTCTGAAAGAGGATCCACACGCTCACAGAGCAGCGTCTGAAAGAGGATCCGCACACTCACAGAGCAGCACTGCGTCTGAAAGAGGATCCGCACGCTCACAGAGCAGCGCTGTGTCTGAAAGAGGATCCGCACGCTCACAGAGCAGAGCTGCGTCTGAAAGAGGATCCGCACGCTCACAGAGCAGCGCTGCGTCTGAAAGAGGATCCGCACGCTCACAGAGCAGCGCTGCGTCTGAAAGAGGATCCACACGCTCACAGTGCTGCGTCTGAAAGAGGATCCGCACGCTCACAGAGCAGCGTCTGAAAGAGGATCCGCACGCGCTCACAGAGCAGCGCTGCGTCTGAAAGAGGATCCGCACACTCACAGAGCAGCGTCTGAAAGAGGATCCGCACGCTCACAGAGCAGCGCTGCGTCTGAAAGAGGATCCACACGCTCACAGAGCAGCGCTGCGTCTGAAAGAGGATCCGCACACTCACAGAGCAGCGTCTGAAAGAGGATCCGCACGCTCACAGAGCAGCGCTGCGTCTGAAAGAGGATCCACACGCTCACAGAGCAGCGCTGCGTCTGAAAGAGGATCCGCACGCTCACAGAGCAGCGCTGCGTCTGAAAGAGGATCCGCACGCTCACAGAGCAGCGCTGCGTCTGAAAGAGGATCCGCACGCTCACAGAGCAGCGCTGCGTCTGAAAGAGGATCCGCACGCTCACAGAGCAGCGCTGCGTCTGAAAGAGGATCCGCACGCTCACAGAGCAGCGCTGCGTCTGAAAGAGGATCTGCACGCTCACAGAGCAGCGCTGCGTCTGAAAGAGGATCCACACGCTCACAGAGCAGCGCTGCGTCTGAAAGAGGATCCGCACGCTCACAGAGCAGCGCTGCGTCTGAAAGAGGATCCGCCCGCTCACAGAGCAGCGCTGCGTCTGAAAGAGGATCCGCACGCTCACAGAGCAGCGCTGCGTCTGAAAGAGGATCCGCACGCTCACAGAGCAGCGCTGCGTCTGAAAGAGGATCCGCACGCTCACAGAGCAGCGCTGCGTCTGAAAGAGGATCCGCACGCTCACAGAGCAGCGCTGCGTCTGAAAGAGGATCTGCACGCTCTCAGAGCAGCGCTGCGTCTGAAAGAGGATCCACACGCTCACAGAGCAGCGCTGCGTCTGAAAGAGGATCCGCACGCTCACAGAGCAGCGCTGCGTCTGAAAGAGGATCCACACGCTCACAGAGCTGCGCTGCGTCTGAAAGAGGATCCACACGCTCACAGAGCAGCGTCTGAAAGAGGATCCGCACGCTCACAGAGCAGCGTCTGAAAGAGGATCCGCACGCTCACAGAGCAGCGTCTGAAAGAGGATCCGCACGCTCACAGAGCAGCGCTGCGTCTGAAAGAGGATCCACACGCTCACAGAGCTGCGTCTGAAAGAGGATCCACACGCTCACAGAGCAGCGTCTGAAAGAGGATCCGCACACTCACAGAGCAGCGCTGCGTCTGAAAGAGGATCCGCACGCTCACAGAGCAGCGCTGCGTCTGAAAGAGGGTCCACACGCTCACAGAGCAGCACTGCGTCTGAAAGAGGATCCACACGCTCACAGAGCTGCGTCTGAAAGAGGATCCACACGCTCACAGAGCAGCGTCTGAAAGAGGATCCGCACGCTCACAGAGCTGCGTCTGAAAGAGGGTCCACACGCTCACAGAGCAGCGCTGCGTCTGAAAGAGGATCCACACGCTCACAGAGCTGCGTCTGAAAGAGGATCCACACGCTCACAGAGCAGCGTCTGAAAGAGGATCCGCACGCTCACAGAGCCGCGCTGCGTCTGAAAGAGGATCCGCACACTCACAGAGCAGCGCTGCGTCTGAAAGAGGATCCGCACGCTCACAGAGCAGCGCTGCGTCTGAAAGAGGATCCGCACGCGGTCACAGAGCAGCGCTGCGTCTGAAAGAGGATCCCCACGCGCTCACAGGGGGGTTCCTCAGGTGTGCGGCGTACAGCTCGCGCTCTGAGGCCGGCGTTTACGCACGGTAACCGGCACAGCGCGTCTCTGCGGTCACGTGACGGCACGGCGCTTCCACCGCCCGGGAAGCAAGCCGGCGCCGTCAGGTGACAAACACGACAGGATATTTGGTTTTTTTCAATAATAAAAAAAGCCAGAGGCGTTAGAAAGATAAGCCTCATCTTATTTAATGCTCGCGTGCATTGTGAAGAGACTGGAGTGAAGCTCACGGGCTCCGCGCTGCTGTCACTCAGACGAGGAGGAAACGCTCACGCGGGGGGGGGGGGAGCCAGCCCGGGGGGAAGAGGACAACTGTGACGGAGCGTGTGAAATCAGTGTGGGAGAAGAGCGTGTGGGTTTGACCACGCTACGCACACACCATCAGCACAGGAGAGCTATCTGATCTCAACTGTCCCTCTGACCTGATGCTAATATTTACATAAATACATGCAATTACAAGTGCACTGCTCATGTTTATACAGGATGTACCTTACTGTAGGCACATACTGTAGCTTATGGAAGCTACTTGTGAGTACTTTCACAGCATTGTGTCTTCATGTAATAGTATTCTGATGGCATGAGAAAAAAAGTGTTGAGTGCTTTGCCTGGGATGGTAAAAGGTTTCCTACAGAAATAACTACAATGACCACAGACTCTCAGCCCAAAAGAACATTACCTTCTGTACCTTCTGACCTCATGTAAACAAACAGAAATCAGAAACAACTTCACATGTCCACACAATAAAGCCCCAAACATGGGTTACTTAGTGTTTTTTTTCTCCTGCTGGTTTTGTCATCACAAATGCTCCAGTCCCTCAATCAATAATTCTCCCCATTGGACACTCAGCTAAATCTTTGCCAGTAACAGACTCCACGCCTATGTGTTTCTTTGAGCTAGAATGTATGTGTGTTTGTATGTAATGTATGCATGTGTACATATATCTCTAGATTATCTTATGATTCACTTGCATTATTATCAGTTACTCATAACAAACAAAAAATATCTTCAAAAAATTAAAATAAATTTTCAACGTAGCATCAAGTTACTCACACATACAAAGCACTATCTAGCATCATTAATGCATTAATTAGAACAAAATATAGACCTGCCATTAAAATATTGATATCAAAATGATGCCAAGTTACAACAAACAACACTGGCTACATTACATCACATAAATTATACAAGCTCTACGCCAAAGCAATGCTACCCAATGTTTCCCACATTTTTAAATTAATAATAATGCATACAAATTTACGTACCATAATTAAATTTAGAGAGACATACAAACACGTATGCATTCTAGCTAAAAAAAAACACACATGTGGATTCAGACAGTTTGGCTTTTCTATGAATTAATACTTATTAAATATGAAGTGTTTGTCATATTTTTAAATGGATTACAGTAAGTGTTTTGACTTACAGACAGTGCATTGTATGTGTAACTTGACATTTTTTAACATTGAAAATGTTTTTTGCTGATACGTATAACATACGCATATCACCTCATACCCGAGAGAGAGAGAGAGAGAGAGAGAGTGAGAGAGAGAGAGAGAGAGAGAGAGAGAGAGAGAGAGAGCCATATGATGCCAGTGATTTATTATAAAAGGACATGCGCTGTGTAATGCTGGGCCCATTCACCAGCCCTACTGTAACTCTAAAGCCTAAAGCCTCTATTCAATAAAACTGCACTCTGCTTTACTCTTTATAAGTAACCAGTTCAATCCAGCGCTACTTACAGAAGCACATCTCCAGAGTTAATCGGTATGACAACACCCTACCGAAAAACCAGCCATTCACCACTGTATAAGCTCATAAAAACAACTCAAACACAGCCAGGGCAAGCCTGTAAATGGGTGTACCAATTCCCACTCCTCTCATCTACATTTCTTACTTTCTTTCTTTCTTCCACAGTGAGCCAAGCTATGTGCAATCACAGTATATGGGCAGCAATGCCAGGGAAGGCAGCTTTCCAGTCATGAGAAAAGTGTGCAGCTGTACTTGGCATAGTAGTAGTAGCGTCAGCAGTAGTACCGTTCGCATTAGTAGCAGTACTACCAGTGTTAGTGAGTGAGTAGCAGCAGCTGCAGCAGTTCCCTACAGTAGTACAGATTAATTAATGGGCCAGAGGCGTGGGGGCGAGTCTCCGCAGCCCCGCCCGGCTCCTGCTCTGCATGAAGATATCTGTCCGTCGTTTCAGCGTTTTGTGTGTGGCCCTCAGCGATTTCCTTTCTCCCCCAGCGCAGCCTGGCAGATTAAAATATGTGAAAACAATGGCGCCCGCCTCGCTCCGGGGCCGCCCGCATTAGCATATGAACGGGCCCGCGCGGCGGCGGGCCCTCTGAATCCCGCCACGGCTCCGCCGCCATTGTTCGGGGGACGCGGGCGGATGGGAGCGCGGCCCCCGCCCGGCCCCTCGGCCGGCCCCGCGCCATTACCATGAGAAAGGCCCGCCCGCCGCCGCCTCTTATCCCCCCTCTGGTCTGCGCGCACACGGCCCGGGAGAGCACACAGGCTGCGGAGAATGGAGCAGCCAGACGTCTGTGGCTGCCTGACAATGGGGGCACGGAGAGGCCTTATTAATCAATTAAACCTGCCTTCACGCTCCGCGGGATAACCTGCTATTTGCTGGTGACTTCTGACTTAAGCTCTGCTTTTCATCGCTCCTCCATTGTTAGCGCAGACGGGCCTAATGTAGTGTAGGACAGACAATGGCACCGTACACACAATCGCCGGGCGCTCAATAATATTTGCGGTAAATTTTAAGGACGGCTGATGAAGTGGATGCTCACAATTTGCGAGGAAGGAGGCTGGGCGCGTTTTTTTCTTCTTTTTAAAAAAAAAACGTTCGGAAGCGCTGCTGTTTTTTCTTTAACAACCCCGGAGGGAGACGGATAATGCTGCTTTGTAAATATGAGCAACGGCAGAAACGCATTTGCGGGATTTACAGCCCCGCGTTTAAAGGAAGTGTGGAATCACACACACATTCACTTCAGCGGGGTGGCAGGTCTGAGGGTATACGGGTCCCTGGAGCGCCAGGCGGCCGGGTTCGAACGAGGCCCGAATTACACAGGAACACGGGTCGCTCGGCGCGGGCTGCAGTCCCATACGCAGCGTCCCCGGAGATCGGCCCAATTAGATTTACGGAGAGGCCCCACTTTGTGATTGACGCGCGGGGCAGGGGACGCCGCAGTCAAAGGAAGGGCGCGGGATCTCGAGGAGCCGCCGGAGAGAGAGCGCGTCCCGCTTTCAGACGCTCATCGGCAATCCATTAAGCCTCCAGAAGGCCGGCTCCTCCGCTGCCCTCGCCTTAATTAAATTCCTCCGTCACGTCTGGCGAATTTGGCCTCCGGAACACCGCGGCCCTTTGGTACAGTCTTCCTCGTCGGCGGGTGGCGGCCAGACTGCCGGCTGGGTACAGTCACGTGGCAGATCTGGCGAATCGCAGGGCTCGCGCAGCCAGCCAGAGGAGAGAAGCGGCATGGCGCGGTCGTTACGCACAGACCGCGTGGAACCCTAAAAACATAAAGACCGGAGCCCCTGTCGCACACGCATCTTAACCCGTAAACCTTCTGCCAATTTTCTGCGCCGGCGCTGTGTGCAGGAGAACGGGAGCAGGACTCCATTTTCTGTGCAAGACGTTCCTCCAGTTTGCCTGTCCAGGGCCGAGTAAGAGTTTCAAAAATCTTCTGCCACGGCTCTAGTGTGAACAAAAGCAGCAGCATTCCCGAATAAAGCAGCCAAAATGTTACGTTACACAAGACCTTTTGTTTCTGGCACAATTTCTTTAATAACCACTCCACAGAATCTACCCTCTCAACAATTCTTCCGCAAATATGACACTCCACACAAAGAAGATATTGGAGCTGCCTTGTGTGATTTAGTGAGGGAAATTTATTTTAGGATTGGAATAAACTGTGTTGCTGTCCTTGTTTGACATTGCTTTGTCAAGAAGCAGAACTAGTTCACTGACCATAAACAAATCTATGACTGTTAGAACTACACTTGCTTTGATTATTTTATACCCTAATCTGTCTTCTTGTACACAAAATGAAGCTAACTATGCTGGCTTGGAACTACTAGTGTTAGCTAGCAGGCAATTGTTTAGAGCACTGTTTCTTAAAACTTTTTAATATCAGGACCCAAATTAGAAAATGGGTACTACCTTTCAGGGACTCATCAAATACACATACTAGCATAGCCTACAGGACAACAGACACATTCCCGGACCCAACTCATACACTGCCCTGGCCAATTTTTGGTCCCGACCCATAGTTTAAGAAACACATAAATATAAATTATCTTAAAACTATCACTCTTCAACTGTGTTGTGTTGTTAGGATGCACATCTCTGCCAGAACTATTATTCAGTGAAATGCCTGGCTGTTTTAAAGATGTACTAATGCTAACATTAACATTGATTGTCCTACACTGCTTCGGAGGGGAGACATCCGGACTTGCCTAATTTGTCTGGAACGGTCATGGCACGTGTGAACATGACTCGACATCCCCATACATAATGTGAGAATGGGGAAAGCTACTACTTAACCCGGATAATTCATGTGTAAAAACGGCTATAAACTCAGACAAGACCTGTGTTTTTTCTTCTTTCCAAATGCAGCCAAATTAAAATAACAAATACTGTAACTGCATGCAATACATGTCAACATTTTCAATACTTTTATATAACATTAATGTTATATAACTGCAACATTTTCATTACATAGCGCTCTCTCTTACGAAACAATCCTCTGTACCAGCAGCACAGTAAGTATGTCAGACATATAGGAAGACTGTTAGTATCTGATCGTATCGTGTTACATTACATCATACACTTTTTGCATGCATGGGAAACAGACAGAAAAGTATAGTTCTTGGGCAAAGCCAGACCGCTGATTACAACCAGTGTTCTGCTGTGGAAATTGGATCAGTGGCTTGGATCAGTCAGACATTTAGGCTGAGACTCTCATTCAGGACTCTGTGAGGCTGCATTACACATTACAAAAAACAAGGGGGTCAGCAGTTAGATTTCATTAATATGATTTTTCAATTAAAGTCTGTACTTACAGTTGATAGAAGTGGGATATAGCAGCCCGTCTGGATTCAAACCCATGACCATTCATGACAATATTTTCCCCAGTTCCTATTGTGAACACTGTTATACAGAACACTCATTTTCTTTTTCTCATTTTAATTTATCTTAAAGCATAAAAAATAATGAGAGAGCCCTACCTATTTAAATTCTCTTGCTGGAATATTGATTCACATATCGACCTGAATGAGACCCTTCGCAAAGACCCTTCTTCGATTTTGTAATAAGTCATTAGTAATTTTATAAGCAAGGCCGGTGCATAATATATTCACAAATCAGAAACCAGGATTTATAGCATGTGCTGATTTAACAGCCTTTTCCCACTACTCTCAACCCATTCGTTTTCTATCTCTTTATTTTGTACAGGTTGAAACAATGGCGTTTAAAGTTACACGTTTTAACCTGAAACCTGTACAGTCAATGTGATGAAATGCATCATCAAGTACATCGGTGTTGAATTTCCACCCTATAGTCTTCCCTGGAATGCATTGTACACTGGTGGGATCCATCGTACATTTTTTTAATGCGCTGGTTTTTCCGGACTCTGTAACTTAAGCCAAAGCCCAAGATTCAAGCAGTCAGAGATGTGCTGGTGAAGATGTGCAGATCTATTCAATCACAGTAACAGCAGGCGAAAGGCTTCCCGTTTCCACTGACAGGACACGAAGCAGTGTGGCTTCACGATGCCCTGCGTTATGTGAATCGACGACAAATGACTTTGATTGGCTGGGAGCCGTACACTCTCACTTCCTCCCGCCAGGGCTCTGAGCCCCACCCAGAAGCAGCTGCAGAGCTCCTCTACACCCCGTTCTGTTGGAATGTCCAATTCTGTCACCAATCTGGACACGCTGCATCCTTCCCAAAACCTGCGGTGCCATTCACTGTGAAAACCTTAGAATAACAACCTACATGTAATCTATTTGATTTATTATGAAAATACTGTGTGTGTATGAATGTCTTTTGTGAATGATTGTATGCACACGTGTGTTAGCAAGTTACTCAAATAAAAATGTAAATATTATACTGTACTGTACATTTCCAGACTCCTGTTAAAGGTCTTTCTCACTCACCCACCTGCTCTCCTCTCTCCTTGTCATTTTCTCCTTCCACTCCTCTTCCTTCCCAATCATCTCTCTCTCTCTCTCTCTCTCTCTCTCTCTCTCGCTCCACATTCAAGCATATAAGCTCAGCTGGTCTCTCTTGGTTTCTGCTGACTAAAAGCAACATAGCTACAGCAGCACGGAGTATGTGAGTGTTTTAGTGGGTGTGGGTGAGCGTGTGCATGCATGTATGTGTGTGCATGTGCGTGAGATTGGCAGAGATTGTGTGTCTGTATGAACATACACACACGTGCGTTATTTTCAAGGCACAGGAGATTAACTGAACGATCAGGGGTTAGCTAGCATTTCCTTTACATGTACAGCAGTGCAGAGGGCTAATGTCATGTACAGGTTACTGAGACTGTCGTTAGACCTCATGTGATATCTATTCAGAAGCTAACAAGGCAGCAGTAGAATATGGTAAGGCCTAAACGCTCACAACTTCAGCTTAGAACTACACACCCACACTCATGGGTCAGATCCAAGCCCACACACAACTACTGAACCTACAAAAATGTTCTATAAGTGAAAAGGAGAGCAGACAATAGCCAACAAAAATGGATTCAAGCAGAAGGGCTTTTTGCTAACCAATATGAAATTTAAAATGGGGTCGATTAAGGTAAAATGCAGCAATTCATGAACACAATATATGTTGTACAGAATGCTTTTAGTTAGTCACAAACTCTTCAAGCCAGAAAGAATGATTACATTATTGTGAACATAAATACATTCGATCATCAAGAAGTGCAACAGGGAAAAAAATGTCACTGGGAAAATACGCAGTGTGAAATTTCACCTGGATTGGTGTTGAAATGGCTAAATAATAGCCCTGATAATCATGTTCTATATTAAACCACAAAACGACCAGGAATCCCCACAATACAACTACTGACTGGTACTGAATATACAACCAGACCAAATACCACAAGCCAGCAGGTCACGGTCCAGCAACTCAACACTGTCATCAACCACTTTATTAGCGCTACCAAAATGATTTCAATTCTGAGAGAAAATGTGCTATTTCACATAAATAATGACTTCTGATTCTCGCTGAAAGTCTTGTCTGCTTTTCCGCATGAGATAGCCAGTGGGACAGGGAGAGAAAAAAATCCAATTATTTTAGCATAATAATAGCGATGTCATACACAGAGGCAATTCCCCCACACAAAACAACCAAGCCCGCTCTCTCTGCACTCTAAGTGCCAATTACGCTCACAGATTACATTTGATTGGAGCTTTTATATAAATTATTTTATTGCCAAACCTGGGTGAACTATGCGGTCAGTGGCTCTGACAGCTATGTATCGGAGGACATTTTGAACACACACATACCTGAACTTGATTGAGTCACCCCCCTGTATGAAAACAATGTCCCTCTCCCACGCTATATAAAGCTGTGTCCCACTCTATTAATTTTAATGGTGGCGACAAAATCGAGACCCTTCTTATCCTCAGATTTTACTGGTGCTGTAATTACTTAAACCGTTAACCAAAAACATGCTGTGCTTTGGTTTCACTTTGTTACCCACCAATATGTCCGCAAATTATGTGGCCGATCACATGGAATGCGAAGCACCAAGATGCCTGGCTTTACCACAGAACTGCTCCAGCATTCATTTACTGAGCAGGTGGCTATTTATGAGCCATTCCTTCTTCCTTCTAGCAGCACTGCTGAGGTACGGGTTAAGCTCGGCAGGCTGGATACTGCTGCTCAGAGTGGCCATTTTTATTCATTACCACCATGATGTGCACTGGGGCGCGGCAGAAACCGACTATCCTCTTCTCAAATCCACACATAATGCCTTGTTTGCAGATATGTAATTTGACCAATGATATTCGGAAGATTTTCTCCATTTTCATTCATTTGAAAGTCATGGAAATCCCATGATACTACCGAAAAGTAGTGATTCATGAATGGAATGATTCACTTTACCATCTACAGCAAGTAAAGACACTTCAGGAACTTCAAAGCAGCTTGAACAGTGACATGGTGCCTCCAGAGGTTGCACATGTGTATATTATAGGGACAACATAGCTCAGGAGGTAAGAGCGGTTGTCTGGTAGTCGGAGGGTTGCCGGTTCAATCCCCTGCCCTGAGCATGTCGAAGTGTCCCTGAGCAAGACACCTAACCCCGAATTGCTCTGGTGAATGTGAGGAATCAATTGTAAAGCGTTTTGGATAAAAACGCTATATAAATGCAGTCCATTTACCATTTTTACCATTATCAAATGACAAAAAAAAAAATATATATATATATATACACATACATGTACATTTAATCTTATTTTCAGCTATAACCATTTCCTATGGTGCACGCAACTTGAGACCGCAGGCACAGTATAAAAGGTTATATATTTTTTCATAATTGTGAATAAATGCTGCTGTGCAATAATGTGGCAGTGCGAGCGGCTCTAGAGCTGCTGGACGTGCCTGTTCTTGCTCCAGCCCAGGAGCCCCTGAATGCCCCAGTGGCAGCCATTGTGAAGCTGGCCGGCCGCGCGATACAGGATCCCGGAACATTCCGCGGGCTGGCGGCACGCACCACCTGACTCCCCTAATGAACCCAGCTGCAGCCTGCACACCGGCACAGACGCATCACCACCGGGGGACAGCGCAGCGCTAATCCGGCAAACAACCGCCTGTCAAAAACGCCTAAAGCCGGCGAAACGGCTTCTTCCAGGCGGGTCCCGCGAAGGTGCTGTGCGATGGCTCTTCTCTGCCCTTTCCCCCGCAGCTGTAACGCGTCATTACTGCAGGTGTGTTGAGTCAGAGAGGGAGGGACGGAGCTGTTTCTTAGGCCTCCTCTCACATTACGCTCAGTCCCTGATGAACACCAAACACCTCAGCCTCCGGCGTTAAAAGGTTAAATCCAGTTATGGGCATCCTGATGTCAGAGCATTTGTGGGCTCTCAGAGAATATAAATAATAACTAGATGGGATGAATGAGAAACTAAAGATGTTGGGCATCACCCTGAAATATCAAGTGGCAGTTTTTCTCTTGAAGGCTAAATATTTTTGGCAAGTGATCTTCATCCAGCCAGCAGGGTCACCTCACTGTGCCTCACACTGAATCAAAATCACACTCTTCACACCTAAGCAAGCCGCCATGGGGCGCGGGTTCAAAGCACAGGCAAACCTTTCTGAAACTCCAACAGAAGACCCCAGCGCCCCAGCGGCTAACAGCCATCACAGAGGCACAGCCCTGTCCAACACAGCCAGAGAAGGGAACGGAGGTGCTGGCCCAAATGTACCACCAGGGCTCTATGTGGTGACTCTGGTAGGCCTTTCCCTCCTTTTACACACAGCCATCCTTCACGCGTAAATGAGTTCAGCCAGTCCTTCCCGTGCTCTTCATCTTTTCCCTCTTTCTTTGAGGAAATGATTAACCTCACGTGGGCTATAAATCATCTCACAGAAGCAGAGCAACAGAGAGAGAGAGCGAGGGAGAGAGAAACAAAGAGAGAGAAAGAGAGAGGGGGAGAGAGAGGGGGGGTGTGTGAGGGCGGTCAGAGAGCACCATGTCCCTTTGTTGGCAGTGCCCAGGGGCAGGAGTCTCAGGGCCGGTTCGGAGGCAGGAATGCGATGAAGCGAGCGCCAAACGGGACAAGAGTGGCAGTGTGAGGGGCGGAGAAAAGCGCCTCTGTGCGGAGCGGCCCGTGCACGGCCCCCGCAACGAGGCGCACGCATCACCCCCGACCCAAAAACACGCTCTCAGGAAATGAGTAAGCGCACGCCCCTGTCAGGCGCTGATTTCACTCTGAGTGCGCTCTGCATACCCTCTTACACGCCTCCAGCACCGTTAACCATTCACAAGACAGCACTGCCTTTACACGACCAATTAAATTACAGCAGGCCAGCGGTGGGCTCAAACCCATGACCCGCGTGTGAGTCATGAGTCACGTGACCATTTTGTTTTTAAAGCCGGAAGACAGAGGGAAATACGGCAACTCATCTGCGCAAACCATTTTACTGACAGGTTTGACTGACAGGCTAAAAACAGCACTGCATGGAGAATGTAGATAAACAGCCATGTCATGTACTGTAATGTAGGCCTACCTCTCTCTGCACATGAGCCCGAGGAGAGGGGGGGGGGGTGGGGGGGAGGACTCTGACAGATGGCCACGCCCTGACGGCTGCTTATTCCCCTCTTGCTCCCCTCCCACCTTACTTGCTCTCAGTGCTAACAGACATAGTAATACGAAAACTTTGGTATGCTTGCCTAGATAATTTATGCACTTACACTCTTGCAGGCACATACTGTAGAATACTAAAGTCAAGAGACGAAACAGAAAGATTTGTAATCCTGCGTTTGATGTAAAATTCTCTCCCTCGCTCTCTCTCCCCATCTATTTCTTTCATTGGCTGGAATAAATCAATATTTGTCCTCAAATCTGACATGATCAAATTCAGCTCTTCACTCGTTTCTTCATGACAAGGTCAGCAATGACCAGAATTAACCTGCCAACTGTGTTTGTGAATAATAAAACGAACACTTCTGCATTCAGTTGTGAGTCGAAAGTTAAGGACAGATGTTGATTGAATCCAGGCCTCTGTCTTTTCTCCAGATAAAGAGGGAGTTGCAAGATCGAAAATGATACCAAATACACACCTGAGGGCAGTTACGGTACACTGGTGGTTTGATTTTGGATTTGCTGTTAATTCATGTACTACATGTTTTGGACACAAAAGTGTGGCTATGTTTATCATTTTGAAATTTACTCCAAAAAAGACAAAAAAACTGCTTTATTCTGACAAAAGAATTCTGATGATCTAGACCTTGCACTGTTGAATGACAAAAAGCATGGGTGGACAAGCACACACCTCTCCCTAATGATGCCAGTGAACTGCGGGGAGAGAAGGCTAATTGTGCGGCCGTGAGCTGAGGGCTGTTTCCACGGTGACAGCCCAAGGAGATGGTGATTTGTTTCCAGTGCCCCAGTGACACAGAGAGACTCATTAAGCAGGGTAGAGCCAGCGGGCTTCATTAAGGGCCCACGTCCCCGCCTGACCCTGTGACCTGCCAGGGCCACACTGCCAGTGCCAAGCAGGGCTGAGCCTGGCTCTGCCTCCGTCAGGCTAACTGCACCTTAACTGTAATTACACTACACAGACAGAGACACACACACGCATGCACACACATACACACACACACACACGCATCACACACACAAGCACACGCACACACACACGTATACACACACACACACACGTATACACACACACACACACACGTATACACACACACATGCACACACACACGTATACACACACACATGCACACACACACGTATACACACACACGCACACACACACGTATACACACACACACGCATGCACACACACACACACACGCATGCACACACACACACACACGCACACACACACACACACACACACAGGATACATAGTTCCTTTGCATAATTTTAACAGACTGTCTAATTGACTCATTTAGACCGCCCTGCGAGAGTTTCAAACAAATGAACAGCATTAAGTGGCGGAACGGGTCATTAGAGCCGACCCCCACGCGCACAGAGAGCAGACGCGTTTAAACAGACCCCGCCCGGAAGAGGCCCGCGCGCTGCCTCCGATATCTTATTCGTCTCTGCTCCATCGATTTTCTTTTATGCCCCATTCAAGAATCGGAGGAAAGCACTGCAGAGATAATGTTGGGTTTGATAATGACCGTGTCACTCTGTTCAGCAGGAAAGCGCCTTTCTGTTAGTCGGGGATTCATAATTCCTGACGACGATGGCGACGAAGAAGGAGAAGAAGGAGAAGAAGGAGAAGGAGAATTATTCTTCAGGCAGAGTGACAGAATATCCCCTTTTTCTGAGAACTCTTCGGCAGCACCTCAGGACGCTCGATTTGGATATTCCAAACACAATTTGTGAAATAAACAATCATTTGAAAAAACGGCAAGATACCATCACAACCAATAACAACCTATTATTTTTCCATTTTCCCAAACAAACAAAAAAACACGTAACCTGCTGCATGTAATTAAGACTGGAAGTGTGATTGGCAGGTGTGCCCGATCGGGGTATCGGTCTCCCAGCACAGCTAATGAAGCACATCCTGCCGCGTCAGAGCCTGTGAGTCGAGCGCGGCGGGCTGGGGATGATTGAATTTAATACCATTCAAATGCGTTCTCCCGCTATGTGCGCCTGTGTCTCCTTCCCAATAACCACGCACAGCAACAACTCCAACAGGAGGAACCACAAGCGCAAACAAACTAATGCTACTGTTGATGAACCGCTGCGTCTCTTCCAGGGATGAAGTTACCCATCATGCAAATCTGCCGCAAGCACACAGACTGCACACCTACAGGCACAGATGATTGGACAGATCTGTCAATTCTTAGTCCATTCAAGTTCAAGTTCAAATGGTTGTGCTTAGCTTTCATCAGACCCTGACCCTGGAGGGGAGAAATGACCAAGAAATGTCCTCTTATTATGGCCCTCTGTGCAGACCCAGCACACTCCCACACGTATTCACCGGTATACGTGTGTGAGGGGCCACAGACGGCCACAATGGCAGGAGCTCAGTTCACTTGATCCACACGTATGAGAGAGAGGGTGAGAAAGAGAGAGAGGGTGAGCAAGAATGAGAGAGAGAAGTTTGTTCGCAAGTACAAAAGAAGACCTCATGTGTGAAGAATGTGCAGTAAAAAGTGAGTGGCAGTAAATCAGATTAAGATGTTTCTGCAGAAACACACACGGCAGCACAATGGCAGCTGGCCCTGGCAGCTTCACCTCCCGCCTCTCAGACGCCCTCAGCATTCTTCACATCAGCTACAGGCGGCTCGCTCCGCCGCACGCTAATGTTCAACCTGCGGGCCGCACACGCTCACTTTTCAACTGCAAACGAGGAGGAGCGCGTTTCCTCATTTCAGGGCTATGGCGGGATTCGACCCTGCAACCCCTGAAGGAAAGGGCGCCGAATTTCCCACCGTTCCCTCGCTCTGACGACCCGGCCGCTCGGCTCCGGCTCCGTCTCCGGCTCACACCGGGAAGCGCTGCTCCATCGCGGTGGCGCGGGGACTCTATCATGCGAAGGGACGCTCCTCAGTCAGGCGCCCCGCTACACTGTACGTCCCGCATGGCAGAGGAAGCAGCTCAGCTGCTCTGTTTCAGGGCCCCATAAAGGGTCAAACCTCCTGCTTCAGTCCCGCTCATTCACCAAAATTTCTCTTCATTAATTTGACTGAAAGTTCGGGCCGGGTGGAGGAAGCGGGCAGCCGGGGGGAGGAAGCGGGCAGCCGGGGGGAGGAAGCGGGCAGCCGGGTGGAGGAAGCGGGCAGCCGGGGGGAGGAAGCGAGCAGCCGGGTGGAGGAAGCGAGCAGCCGGGTGGAGGAAGCAGGCAGCAGGGTGGAGGAAGCGAGCAGCCGGGGGGAGGAAGCGGGCAGCCGGGTGGAGGAAGCGGGCAGCCGGGGGGAGGAAGCGAGCAGCCGGGTGGAGGAAGCGAGCAGCCGGGTGGAGGAAGCGAGCAGCCGGGTGGAGGAAGCAGGCAGCAGGGTGGAGGAAGCGAGCAGCCGGGGGGAGGAAGCGGGCAGCCGGGTGGAGGAAGCGGGCAGCCGGGTGGAGGAAGCGAGCAGCCGGGTGGAGGAAGCAGGCAGCAGGGTGGAGGAAGCGAGCAGCCAGCTGCCGTGCGCGGTAACGGATGGAGAGCGACAGACCGAATCGCTCGCTATGCCTCTGACTTCGCACAGAGAGGGATTTTATTTTGGGCGGAGAAGTGCTGACAGCGGAGTTATCATATTTCCTGCCTTTCCACAGACCCTTGACAGGGTTTATTTTTTGCTTATTTGTTTACTTTTTTTTTTGCTGATTTCATTTTTGAATTTTTTATTTTATTTTGTGCGTTACCTATTATAACTCGAGTTCTTTTAAGATAATTACGCTTCATCTAATATTCTAACGCCGGCGAGTGAGAGATGAAAGCCAAGGCCGACGAGACGGCCTCGTAAAAACACAAACATTCCAAACAAACCGGCGAAAACATTTTCTCCGCATGTCTGTGCGGAACTGCGGAACATAAGGCAATTACTTTCCTCCAACAGCTGCTGTTCTGGAGCGGCAAAAGACTGCGAGACGGACATGAATAATGAATGCGCACCAGGACTTCCACCGATTCCTTTCCACAAAGTTACAAACACCAAGCGCCATTAAACGAAAATAACACAGGCCAAATATAATTAGGGTTGGGAAGGGAAATTATCCCATGATATGTAAGTTAGCACAGATATATGTCCAGTATAATTACAGCTTTTCAAATGAACTGACCAACTCATATTTCTTGACTCTATTGATTCTTCAGTTTTTTGGAGTCAGGGGATTGGGAAGCTAGTGGGCGTCTGGCCAGTGTAGCCTAAAAGGCCTGAGCTGCAGGGGGAGCAGTGGAAGACCCTTTCCATTCAGCCTGGGGGGAGGAGTGTCATTACCCAACAGACCTTTTCTGTTACTACTCTTGTTTTACTAATACACAATGTATGTGATACAAAGGGAGACTTTTTTACAGACTGTGTTGAAAGCAGCACAAAATGTGTTGCCCTTGACTAGACATGCAGGTGTGTTAAAATGACACATTATATGTTGTTTTCAACACACCTCTTTTGAGCGTGCAGTACGGACTCTCCGAGCCTGACTGACGCACAGATAAGATTATACAGGGGAACCCACAGGGGGGGATGAAGGAAGATTTCTTGTGTAAAAGCACCTTTCCCTGTCTGCCAGCGCTAATGGGCGAGTGGAAGTGGACGAGATTGCTGCTTTGCACAAATGAATAGCTGAATAAGAGCGGCACCGCGGGGAGAGGTTCTGCCCAAACCGTATTTCAGCAGCCCAGCGCGCTGTAAACTGAGAGTAATCTGGATTTAGGGCTGAGAACCGCTCCGGCTCTCAAACAAAGGATTCGGGCCTCGGGCGGGGAGCGGGGATTTATGGCGGGGAGGACAGGGCACCGCCGAGCACAGCCGGCGAGCACAGCCGGCGAGCACAGCCGGCGAGCACAGCCGCGGAGCACAGCCGCGGAGCACAGCCGGCGAGCACAGCCGCCGAGCACAGCCGCCGAGCACAGCCGCCGAGCACAGCCGCGCGCTCCGTCCCCACAGACACAGAGGCTCCCGCGCCGCCACCAAACGCACATTTGCAATTCTGCCCTCCGCAACGCGCCAGTCGCCTTAATCATTCATGCAGGGATTGACGACAATTAAATATGCAGAGGTGGCGACCGACTGCTGCAGTGAGTCAGAACTTAAAACAAGAGTCCGGTCTTACCCGCATAGACCAAATCAGATGCTGCATGTGTTCAAACGTGCTTCCTCTTGCTCTCTCTCACACATACACACACATTCACACACACACACACACACACGCACACACACACACACACACACACACACGCACACGCGCACGCACGCACATTCACACACACACACACACACACACACACGCACGCACGCACACACACAGACTGCAGTTCACACATAAAATGCTTCCACTAGAGCATCTGGAAGTTGCATTAGTGGCCATCAGTAAGATCACTAAGAGCAGGAGGGGCCACAGAGTAAAAGTGTATTTTCTATTATTCATTTGCTCAGCAGACACAGTGATACTAGGTGCCTTACATAACCCACACACTGCATGACCCACTTTTATGCAGATTGCTTTCTGTGGGGGCAAATGAGGTAAAGCTCTGACTACAGTGCTACGACCGCCCTAGGATTTGAACCCGTGACCTTCTGGGCCAGTGTGCAGCATTCCACTGTGCTGCACTGGGTGCTGACATCTGTTGATCATGTCAAATTACAGTGGTGCATATGTCCATTTTATAAATACTTTGTGTATTAAGAACATCTGTGCTCAAATGAAAATGTATGTATATGTTTGTGTAGGAGATTGTGTGTGAGTGTGAGTACATGTATGAAAAAATAAATAAATGTAATGTATGGGTGTACGCGTTTGTGTGTGTGTGCGCGCACGGAGGTGTGTGTGCATGTGTGTACATGGGGGTGTGTGTGTGTGAGAGAGTGTGAGTGTGTGTGCGTAGAGGTGTGTGTGTGTGTGTGTGTGTGTGTGTGTGTGTGTGTGTGTGTATGTGTGGAGGAGTGTGTGTGTGTGTGTGTGAGTGTGTATGTGTAGAGGAGTGTGTGTGTGTGCGTGTGCAGGGGTGTGTACCTCTTTCTTGCGTGACCTCACTCGTGCAGCATCTTGGTGTGTGTTCAGGCTCTCTCCCCTGTGAGCTCTGGCTTAGCTGGGCCTCTACCCTGCAGTCCAGTCCCCTTCTGTCCTCACCCTGAGAAACCCGCATCTACTCTGTCACCAGCTAACCGGTACGTGGTATTAAAACACTGCAATCAAAGCGTGTGGTAATTTCCATTCTTTCTGGGGTCACTTCCCATCATGCAGTTCTCTGTAGTCATGGTGGGACTTGTTTGTCTCATGTTCATAATCCCCAAAGGCAATAACTCTCAGCCCCTGAAGTTCCCAGTTTGAGTCACATGACTGAGGAAGGGCCAAAAGGATGCTACCCCAGCCCTTCAGCAGGATACACAGAACCGGAGCTCATTACAGAGAAGAAACATTCGTCACAAACACTGTGCAGAAAAACCGTGTCCTTCTCTGACGTAAAGGTTGGGCCTGGTACCAAGGAACATTAGAGGCAGCCTGGAACTCTCAGCTAAACCGAGTACTGTGATACAGGTGTATGGGAGTATGGCCAGGGAATATCACCAGAGCTGTAGCCAAACAAAGTGGTGTTTACTCACTCCAAACTCAGCAGAGGTGCGAGAGGTCAAACCGGCTGGGTAAGTTAGTGATAAGAACTTTCTTTCCCCTGAGCCATCCGTAGAACTGCAGGAGTCTCAGACGAGGGAGGTTCACCCTCTCCTGTTACTGCAGACCGCAGCTGCGTTCTGGAATACTGACGCGTGTTCAGGGACGTTTGCAAAGCCACGCCGAATCACAGTCGAAGCCACTCTGTCGCTCTCTTGTTTTTGTTTTTTTAAGGGGGGAGGACAGAAAATGCGAGTCCCCAAACTCATGTTATGAGATTAATGAACACTTCCT
This sequence comes from Anguilla anguilla, assembly GCF_013347855.1. NCBI lineage: Eukaryota > Metazoa > Chordata > Actinopteri > Anguilliformes > Anguillidae > Anguilla > Anguilla anguilla. Next base: position 56,338,458 of record NC_049201.1, on the reverse strand, counting down.
CAGAGCGCCGGGGCTGTGTTTGATTTAATTAGTCCGCTCGTGGGGGAGATGTTTGGTGTTTTTCCTGTTTTTGTGAGGGAAGGGCTGTGAACGGAACGCGCGTTGGGGGAGCCCCCTCGGCGAGCCGCTGTCTTTCTGAGACGGTCTGGAGAGTGTGACGCCCACAGCGTAACCATCAGCGTGGACCTGCGGCCTCCCCTCCACATGTCTCCCTCAACAGAAAGCTCCAACTCATCTTCCACCTCAGCGTCTTCAGCCTGACAGAGAACTGAACGCCACACAAAGTCCTTCTGGCCTCCGTTTAGATATGCTGTACAGGACCGTGTCACGACGCATAAACTCCCATTGCGCTGTCCCCGAGGGAAACACTGAGCCCACAGCTCCCTGTGACAGCGGGAAACAGCCCAGAACTCACGATGGAGCCTCAGCTCCGCACCGCCTGCTCTCAAACAGCTCATAAAGCCCATTTACCCCGCCACTGCGCATCCCTGCGATACCCCCAGAGCCTTCACCAGCGCCTCTCTATCGATACACTAAAAGCACATGAGAGGAGGGGGCAGTGAAGGGTGTGTGTGTGTGTGTGTGTGTGTGTGTGTGTGTGTGTGTGTCGGGGGGAGGGGGGGTTAAAAGCAGAGAATCCATCACCCTGGCTTTTTGAAAAGTGGCCGTTCATTAAAAATGCAGGAGCCATAACTCAGGGCTGGGCTCTAAGCACTTCCTGCTTCCGTGCCAATCCACTCACTCGACTCAGGCAGGAAACGGCAGAAACCAGGTCACGCCCACCGCCCCTCGCACCTGTCAGTCACCCCGCCCCACCCTTATCACGACACAGGGGGCGACATAGCTCAGGAGGTAAGAGCGTTTGTCTGGCAGTCGGAGGGTTGCCAGTTCGATCCCCCCGCCCTGGGCGTGTCGAAGCTATATAAATGCAGTCCATTTACCATTTACATAAGCCAGCATCCTCTTTCCATTATCCTGATTTCCATAACCAATGACACTAAAGACAAAGACACAGAGGTAGGCTCACATGTACAGACAATCATATTCATATATGCACACACACGTATGCATTAATAGCTAGATATGTGTGAGGGCACAGATGGCTCGCCTCAATGCCAGGAACTCAGCTCACTTGATCCACCCATAGGAGAGAGAGCGAGCGAGAAAGAGAGAGAGAGACTTTTTTCACCCTCTTCTGGTTGAAGGGGTCTGTTTCTCATTTTGAATATCCCATTGCATTTGCAACACAAGTTTCTTGTCATGCAAATAAAGCACATTTGAATTTGAATTTGAATTTGACCCCCGGGGCTAGCTGATGGACAGAGGCACAGGGGAAATCACCCAACTAATTCTGTGAAGTTCAAAGCCTCAGAGCCAGCCAAACACCGTCTCCTCCTTCACCATCTCAGGGTGCATTTAAAGTCACACTGCATCACAGGTCAGAGGTCGCCCCCAGGGCCTGCTGGGAAAGAGGACGCGCCGCGCAGCCTGGCTTCTGCTAAACGGCCCGCGCGCGCGCACAGACACGCCCGATTCATAATCAATCTGTTACTGCGGGGTCTGCTTCTGTCCAAACGGCAACGAGCTCCAGAGATGACCGGCTTCAAAGGGACATTATCCCCCCCAACACACACAAACAAGGATGTTATCAGGGCCTTAGGGAGCGCCAAACTAAAGAAGCACACAAATGAGAAAACAGAAATAAAAAATAAGGAATCCACAGTGATCGTGCTCGTTTCGAGAGAAAAGAAACATCACAAAGACGCCCCATCGGCTGTGTTCCTCACAGAGGAAATTGGTGCGCATAATACTTTTATATCATCATAAGAGCGCCGCTATAAGATGCCATTTATTACGCCCTCGCTGACATGCTCCAATCTTCCCGCGCGGCTCCTGTGGCCTTGCCCAATCACACGGACCCGCCGCATCCCCTTCCTGTCATTACAGTGGCAGCAGTATGAGGGACACTGTAAATCATGAGGCGTGAACGTGCTGAAAGATGGGGGCAGTCTCCGGTAACAGCTGCTAAAATGGCCACCAGCCAGCGCCGTCCAGCGCTCCCCAGCGCCGCACCACTGGAACCAAGGGGACGCTTCAATCTAAGCCCCAAAACCCTGCGGCTTCACGCGCTGGTTTCTGACTGCTCGCCTTGTACTCCACGCTTACTCACCGCCCCCCCGGACGTTCAGTGAGTTATTCTGGCCCGTAGCACGTTGTGTTCCTACATGTGCGGTAAGGACATATTCCACAGCTACTTCATCAGCTGACAGACATTCTTCTCTGCTCCACGTGTCCCGTTTATCATTGGCGAATTGTTCATTATTCTTTTAACAGATGCGCACACTGTCATAACTCTATGGTGTCAATGGCTTAGACGTGAAGGGAACATTCACTAATTTCTTTAATATGTCACCCAGGGGGGTATATAAAAGCATTCTGGAACACTCTCTCCACATTAGTAACACACGGAGCGCATGTGTGTTTTTTGTTGTGGACTAAATTTCAGGAGAAATCCTCCAGTGACACGTCTCCACGAGCCTTAGTGACCATGACCATGACCGTATCTGCTGAATACACTTCCTTTAGATCTGCAGCGGAATTTGAACAGCGCTGAGGCACTGGGTTCCTTTAGCATTTCACAGACAGAAAATGCTGGTCAAGGTTAATGGGGCTCTTTCTGTGTAACAAAGCACAATGCAAATGTGCAAATAAAAGCTCATGTTAAAATGCAGATGTTACTCTCTCTTCTACGCCCTGCGGACAATGCAGAGGCTTCCTCCACATTCAGTCTGCACATTATGAAAGTCTACTTGCGCTACAATTTTGTCCGCATTCAATTTGCTTAGTCCTTGACAGCAACCAAATTAAGCAATTGCCACTTCACAGAAGAAAAAAAAAAAAAACTAGCACAACGTTATCGGAGTGAAAGCGTTTCACGGAGCCAATCACAGAAATGGTAAGAAGCAGCACTCGCTTTGGTGCTTTACTCAGATTTTAGGACGACGCACTTGGAAGTGACATTAAAACCGCTCCTTCTTCCGCGGCGACGGGCCCTACTCACCAGCGCAAAGCAATTTCGCTCAGTCGCGGAGGCAATTTCAGAGGTCGGGAAGGTCACTCTGAGTCCGCCTCCTCGCAGAGAATGCAGATTACCTGCTTCCCTGTGTAATCAGCAAGGTGTTATGTCGCTTAATCGCATTGCTTAACGCTACTGTTGTCACGGCGCGCCGAATGCAATTTTCTACAGCCTGCAAGTAGATAAAAATGTGAAATGTTGCTATGCCATGAAAGTAAAAATTTTAAAAAAAAACCTCTAGCGCCTTTATTGAAAGACACAAGTGCTTTCTCACCCACACGCATCACCTTGCAAATCTCATTTACTAAAGGCCTTTCATTAAATAGGGCACATTAGATTATCTTTAGTTTTAAATGACATGACATACTATTTAATCCATATATTTTATCTAACACGCTACTCAATTAATCAATTAAAACCCTTGATTACCGAGAAACTTGCTTGGAACATATTTTAAGTGATAACCATTGGACACTGAAATTAAATGTCATGCTAAACATACGGAATTCAATACATGATGTATCAGAGGGATTTTGTCTCTGTTTAAGGCTGCTTTTAAAATACAATGCAGCCAATTGCAGGTGGAGCTAAAAAAAAAAACAGCCATGTTACTAATTGTGAATCCGGGTTCTCTTTAAGGATTGAACCTTAAGCACTCCATTGATTATTTATTTCTGATCTATTATTTATAATCTACAAAACCTTTATAAACATCTGTGAAGCACTAATATTTTGTCAGAATAACTGTAATAACAGAGGAGTCATATTTTAGTATGATGAATACATTTCACTGCTACAGTCTTCAACAAAGCAAACGACGATATTTACTTTTTGAAAAGCATATTTAATCATTGGGTAGCCTTATAGCTTGCAACAATTCATTTAATTATAAAATAGCCAAATTTATTCTATTTGTGACCAGTCAGTACAATAATGCAGCAACCAGGGATGCACAACACGAGCTGACATCAATAACTGATTAGTCTGACCATGTTGGCCAAGGATGTCACTCAGGTTAATACTGCCCTGTTTTACAACATAACACAAATACTTCCAGTCATGTTTGGCGATTGATTAAACTGTGTTCAAGCTGTTCTAAAATCACCAACATGGTAACAATTATGGCACTAAACACCTGTTCACCTTGCTATCATTGCACACCTTTAACATGAGAGTGACTGAACTAACATTATATAGCCCATTGACTCTGTTTGCTATCTTTCTATCAGACTAGTAGGGTTTAAATGGCTATGGATCCATTGCAGGTACAGCACAGAACCTATAGTAGAGAACTGGCTAATATTTAATATTTACTGAAGAGCTATGTGGGACATTTGTGTCCTCAAGATCCTGAGCTCAGGTGCTAACCTCCAGTGGAAGTGAGGCGGAAACTACAGTATGAACCGTTAGGAAGATGAATGCTGGCACAACAGCATCCCTCCCCCTGCAGGTTCATGTGGTGCTTTTCACTGTCCAATCAGAGGGCTAATCCTGTTCCGACTGCCCAGACCCGACCGGCCGGAGGTGGCTGATTGGCTGGAAGAATGATGAAATGAACACACTTTTGGAAGGGACTGCTGACCGTGGGACCCCTGCATTGTGAGGTTTCGCTATCATCCCGTCATAATTCACCACTGAGAGCATTTAGATGGCGTTACGATGACTAATTACGTCTGAAGAGCTCTTCAAAAGAAATGGAAAAGCTCCTTCAGAGACCTGCTGTGCATTAAACGCACCACTTCTCTGATCTAAGGATAATGAAATTATTGATTACACTAATTACAAAGGATACCCTCAGAAGTAATAAGATAATTAAGTAGCCACTCGTTTCGAACGTGAGGGGAGTTTCTGAGTGGCTAGGGTCAAAAGTCACAATAAATTTCATAAGACAATTGCTTTTTTTTCAATTATGTCTTTTCATAATCATTAATCGCACTTCATTACAGCAGCCATATCTAAACCACTCAATTTGCACAACGCATATAACAAATGTCACATTGCCACAAATGCTGCATATAGGATGATACTGCTCCAAAAAATCTTCACAAAAACATTAGCACACTTGAAACTGAATCACCATATTTTGTCCTCTGATTTGAATTACAGTATCCATCTTTATTTGGCTACTGTCCATTATATTTGTAAGTCCAAGTCAATAAAGTCTGAATGCCAAAAGAACAACCTTGAAATAGGGGTGCGAAATTTTCTTAATTTTTTTTTGTAGCAGTGCTGGCAGTTATTAATCACACAAAAAAGAGCGGATTTAAACAAGGGAGCAGCTGTAATGTCTGGAGCAGAAGAGCTGAACCCTGCTTGTGAGAAGCCCTACGGTGCAGAATGTGGAGTAATAAGTGCAGCTTTGGGGAGGCACACACACGGGCCCCACTGACTCCACTCAGAACACCCGGGACGGGAGCATGGAGGGGGGAGCGGGGGCTACCTGGCCCCGAGCCAACTTAATAACCTCCAGGTGTGAATGCTCTCCAAAGCCCCCGGCCCCCAATCCCCAAACATCCAATCAAATTACCTTCTCCATGTACCTGCGCCTTTCTGATCTTATGGGGGGGGGGGGCACATTTTTATCAGACCCCAGAGGAACCAATGCGCTCGGGGGAAACATGGACGTGAAGCTAGGCCTTTTATAGAAAATGCTAAAGCCCTGAGAAGAAAGAAGAAAGGGATTAAAGGCGAGTGTTTTTCCCCCTTTAGTTCGAGCGGCCGAACGGCGGGCACACAGACGAGCGGCCCCCGCAGAGAGCGCCCAGCGCCCGGGCGCGTCCCTCCTCGCAGACGCGGTCTGGCGGCGCTGGGGGCCTCGGCCGCAGCGTGCCGGGGCTGCCGGCGCTCCTTTCCCGGTGCGTCTGTGATCACAGCACACAGAGCTGTGATCAAAGCTGTGACAGATCTGTGACTCAGACTGGCCTCGGTGGCGTTCGTACCGGAGCGGCTTCACAAACTCTCCCAAAACAAAGAGGCAACAAACAAACGCGCGTAGCAGCGTGGACGCAAGGCGACACAGGAGAATAAACGAAAGACCTATTACATGCGTAACAATGCCACAATGTACAGTCCCTGCGTCTGCGTCTTCAGCTGGAGCAAAGCTCCCTGTTACAGTCTCACTCGAGCGGCTCTTATGAGACAGTCCACATGAAGCAATTCCACACATCAATATTTTTGACTAGGAAAGCAGCACAAGCAGAAGCTGCAGCGTGTTAATCAATAAAAGAACAAATATTGTTTCATCTCAATTTGACTCCAATTTATCAGCTGTCAGGACTGCTCACTGTCAAAAGGGGTAGCATGGTAAAAAATAAATAAAAGTGGCCTCACACACGTGTACTCACACACGCCAGAGCACGCACACACACACACACACACACACACACGCACATACAAAAGCCAGGAACAAAACACCCCCCACACACACACACGCCACAACCCATTCATTATAATATGATCCAGATGTCACTTTTTTTTTTCTCCGCACACTTATAAAAGCCAAAAAAAAAAAACCAAGTTGGGTTCAGTGCTTTTGTTTGACATGAAACAAAGCAGTAATGTTAAACGGAGCACGTTCTGGCTGGCGACGGCCCGTTTCCCGGGGGGGAGAGAGAGAGAGAGAGCCGCGCTCGGAGTGGAGCGAGGCGGAGATTAAAAAGCCCGTTCCTGCGTTTCCTGGCGGTGCCAGCGGCCGAGCCGCAGAGCGCCGGGAGGCTGTAATCTGATACGGAATGCGGCCGCGCACAAAGGCGCCTTCTCCCCTCGCTCATAATCTCCCCGTCGATAATTATTATTGGCCCCCGCCATTGTTCTCTAAGCGCCCGCGCAAAGAAACGCAGCGCGAGGAGGCGCCCTTCCCACGGCTGCCCCGCCGACACGCCGCCCCGGCCCGACGCCGCCATCGCTCAGCGGAGAGAGCGCCCCGGCGACCCGGAGGAAAAGCATCGCGTGCGGACGCTGCCAGGCTGGGAGACATGTGACCGCCCTCCCGAAGCAGCTGCCTCACTCCCTGAGGGGGTCGCAGGCAAACACGCAGGTGAGGTTACCTCTGGGACCGCTGCCATTATGAAACACCAGCCTGAATACGCCCACTATGGGGGGGAGGGGGGGGACCCAGTGGGGACAGGGTGTCACACTCATGAGGACTGCGCAGGGAATGAAGGACTACAGGCAGAAAGAGAGAGATGAAGGGAAGGAAGAAGAGAGAAATAAATGGGGAAAAAAGCAGAGAGGGCAAAAGGGAAAGAGATAAAGTAATATACCGAAGGGGAGAGGCAGAGGGAAACAGAAAGAGGGATAAAGAGACAGCAGAAAGAGATTGGGAGAGGAAGAGAGATGTAGAAGCAGGGAGGGGGGGGAGAGTGACAGCAGGGTAAATGGATTGGGCCATAAATCAGAGAGCAGCAGCAGCAGCTTCTCTACAGAGACCGGGCCGGTCTCTGCCCACTGAGCCACTTAGCATGAGGACGTGAGGATGGAGGCTCAGCGGACGGCTCTGTGTCCCTCACGTGAACCCTGACCAAACAGAGCAGCGCGTCTCCTCCCCTTAGCCCTGTAACACGCAGCCTGAACACCAGAGCAACCCCCAGCACCATTCTCACAGTGAGGCATGTACCTTCAGTACTGTTCTCACTCCCTATACCTCCACAGATAGACATGTACCTTCAGTACCATTCTCACGCCCTATACCTTCACAGCAAGACATGTACCTTCAGTACCATTCTCACTCCCTATACCTTCACAGATAGACATGTACCCACAGAGCATTCTCACTTCCTATACCATCACAGATAGACATGTACCTTCAGTACCATTCTCACTCCCTACACCATCACAGATAGACATGTACCTTCAGTATCATTCTCACTCCCTATACCTTCACAGCAAGACATGTACCCACACAGCATTCTCACTCCCTATACTATCACAGCAAGATATATACCTTCAGTACCATTCTCACTGCCTATACCATCACATAGACATGTACCCACAATACCGTTCTCACTCCCTATACCATCAACGCACAATCACTCTCTGTCACATCCATTTGTTCACTCACTGCCGTAGAGTGACAGCTGTGTCAACTTTTCACCTCACACCTCACACCTCACACCGCTGCACACGCCTGTGACAGGAGAACCAGCACTCCTGACAGGATCTGGGGGATATCGGACGATAAAAAAACGAGGCAGCTCTGCAATTCTCCTGAGCTCGATGTGCTCGGGACGGTGTGTCCCAACCCAAAATCCTGCTGGACATCCTTCTGCATCCCGTCCCCTCAATCGCACATCTATCACCCGCCCCTGGTACCCATGCCGACGCCCAGCAGAGCAGAGACAGAGAGAGACAGGGAGAGAGGGAGCTTCCATACCTTGGTCTGGAGATAATGAGGGTAGTAGTAGGTGTACTGGGGGTACATTGGTTGCTGCTCCAAGCGTTTGCCCATGTAGCTGAAATCCTTCTGTCGGGCGCAGGAAAACTCGCTGGGGGGTTGTCTGTGCCCCCTGTTGCCCCCGGTCCCGGGTGGAGGACGTAGGATCCGTGCCGGACAGACGGACGAGCGAGCGAGCGAGAGAGGGAGCGGGAGCGGAGGGAAGCTGGCGTGGGTTTCCTGTCAGCGCGGCCGGCCGGAGAGAGAGGCTGAGCCGAGCGCTTCCTGTGGCTGAGTATTACCGCGCGCGGATGAAACTGCCCCCCCCTCTCTGGGTCTCACGCCGGGAGACAGCTGGGTACCAGAGCGCACGCCACAGCCCAGGAGTTTCCGCGAGAGCGCGAGGAGGATGAGCAGGAGGAAGAGGAGGAGGAGAATGAGGTGGTGGAGGAGGAAGATGAGGTGGTGTGCCCGTGCTAGTCCTAGAAGCAGCGGAAAAGAGGAGAAGGAGTGGAGGGAGGATAGAGGAGGAGAAGCAGGTGTGGGGGGGGGGTATTTAACGCACTTGAACTATAAAGCCGGCTACCTCCCTCGCTTCAGAGCTCATTCCTTGCCACCCGTCTCTCTCTCTCTCTCTCTCTCTCTCTCTCTCTCTCTCTCTCTCTCCCTCTCTCTCTCTCACTCTGGTTCCCTTGCTCGCGTGTATTGTGATCCAGTCGTGCGGAGATGGACTGTCAGATTCCCACAGATATCCCGGCGGCACAGATGCACTCTGCGAAGAGCGGGAGTTACCACGGCGATCGCGACCGCAGCAGGAGTTGGGGACCCGAAGATGCAGGGCTGTCGCGCGGTCGCCAGAACAGACAGCACCTCCTCCGGGGGGAAGGAAAAAAAGCCCAACGACGGCAATTAAAACAACAGTACCGATCGCAAAAAACAACAATGCAAACTCCAGTCAGCGAGCGGAACGAGGAGAAGAACTGCAGAAAGCGCCACAATCCCAGACGTCCGGAAGAACACGGGCTCCACAAAGGCTGCTGCTCCTGCTCCTGCTCCTCTCTGTGCGATCCCCGTCCCCCTCTCGGCAGTGCGAGCGGCGTGTGTGGAGTGTGTGGAGTGCGTGCGTGTGTGTGTGCGCGTGCGGTAGAGCTCCTGACAGTGCCGTGCCTAGCCTGGGTGCTGCTGTCTGCTCCGGAGCGGCTGGGGCGTTCGGGGCTGGTCCTTCTGCTGCGCTCGGCCCCTCCCCCGTCCCGGCTGGGGGGCGGGGCTTGGGCGGCCCCTTCCCTCCCGAAGCCAGACGCGCTGGAGGAGGAGCAGCCCTCCCCCGGCTGGGAGGGGAGCCGGGCGGGCGGGAGGAGGAGCAGCCCTCCCCCGGCTGGGAGGGGAGCCGGGCGGGCGGAGAGGCAGCGGGAGCCGCGGCAACGCAAGGAGCCGATTCCCTCTGCTGGCGGCCGGAGGACTCGCGCCTGTACGGCTCACACACACATCCTGCTCCCTCGCTCTCTCCCCTTTCCATCTCACCTACTCTCTCTCTCCCTCCCTCACAGACAGCGTCCTCCACAAGCACTCTCAAACATTCACTCACTTCAGACACCTTTCATACATAAAGCCACTGATACCAATGATTTTATGTTTTGACCGTAAATTACATCAGTATTTTCTCTGTCTTTTTTTTTGCCTTTTTTGTAAGATTCCATATAACATTTGAGGCCTTTCTTTGGCTCAGAATTTATGGTTGATAAATGTCCGATTAACCGCAAGCTGCACTATTTTTCTAAAAGTGATAAACTTTGTAAAATAATTCCTCCCTGCCAACAGCCCCTAATGGAAAATAAATGTAATATTAGCATATATATTGCACGTGTCCACAGCATGGTTGAAAAATCAATATTCACTTCAGCGTGTCAAGTAAAGAAATTAAATGACACATAGGTATGTGGTATTACCAAATGCTTTTCATTTGTTTCATTTTGAAATGCATTAAACACCCTTACATGACACCACATAGTATCTTGGCAGCTTGCAACTACACGTCATTCCTTCATAGCTGGGTGGGTGCACACTGAAGCAATTGAGGATAAGTACCCTCGCTCAAGGGCACAACTGCACTGGCTCTCTGCTTACCAGTGCAGGCCGTCCCCATGCCACCAGCCAACCATGTCTAAGGTAAAGGGATATGAAAATGGTGATTGGCTAATACACAACAGCGCCTCAGAGCTTCCATTAACCCACAATCACCTGCAAGTGCTACAGTACTGTAGAAATAACAAGGAGTATTCTTATCATAAAAATGCAAACGCCCTCTGTGTGTGCGTGTGGTGTGTGAATGTATGTGCCTATGTCGGTGTGTGTGCATGTGTGTGTGTGCGAGCATCTGTGCTATGTGTGTGTGTGTGAGTGTGTGTGTCTGTGCGTGGTACATATTCCTGGTGCAGTGTCCCATTGCTTACGCCCCTGAGGTTGTCCCTGCCACACGCCGCGGGGTCAGAAGTCGTCACGGGGTCAGAGGTCGCCGCCCCTTAAAAGGTGCTGGATGTTGATGGCAGCGGCCGCTGGTCCCTGGAGGCCGTGAGGTCACTCTAACCCAAACAGAGCCGGGTCAGAGCTGTAAAGAGCGCGTCCGGCTGACAGCGCAGGTCATGGGCAACGCCGAGCGTGCGCCCCCCCAACCCCCACCGCCCGGCCCCTCCCCCCCACCCCCCGGCCCCTCCCCCCGCCTCCCTGTGCAAACGCAGCCCTGGCAGAGAGGATCCTGCATTATTTATTTGCTGGGCAGACAGCCTCTCGCGGGGTGACTTACACGGCCCGTGCTCTCCTGCTCCACATTCGCACAGCTGGGGCTTCTCCGGAGCAGCCGGGGTGACAGCGGGAGCGCTCCGCTCGGGGATCCGGTCCCGCGACCCCCGATTACACCGGGAGAGGGCCCTGTCGCACCCGTCCCAGCAGGGCCTTCGCCTGGGCTCAGCTTGTAAAGGTTCTTTTCTCCCGCGGTCTGACGGAAGACACTCACACCAGAACGGGCTCACGCTCCTTTTATTTTGGCCTCGCACCCTCGAGACTAAGCTCGCCGCTGCAAGGTGCGGCTCCAAGCCCAAACCGGCCCCCCTTTCACAGCTGCCCGAATGCCACCGTGCGCCCCCTTGCTCCGCTCACCCTCCCGCGGGTGTTTTTCTCAGGTAAACCGTTCTGACGAAAGGTCGGGCGGGGCCCGCTGGATCGATGCTCGCTTCCGCAGAGCGCTGACCCAATGAGAGACAGGGAAAGGGCTCCTCAGGTGCAAGCACAGGGCAGTGAATATGACCAACAGAACGCTGCCTCCCGTCCGCGCTCCCCGTCGCCTTGCTTTAGCCGCTGGACCTGGAGCTGCGGCAGGAGTAACTGCAGCGGCGGCGGTGGGCTTCAGGGGTTGTGACGCCGGTTCCCGTCGCCGTGGCGGTGCAGGGGCGCTCCCACACGAAACGCTTCCTGCTTCGCTGCGGTCGAGGTGCCTCACAACAGCGAGCTCAGCGGAATCTGGAGCCAAACCGGAGAGTTAGCGGGGTAAGAGTGAGCTAATCTGCAGCGGGTTTCACTCTGCTGTGATCACGGGCACATTCGCCTTCCCAGACACATAATGCGGGATTATTAGATATGACTGTGGGGCAAGCGCCTCTTCTGATAGCATCAAAAGGAGAGGGTGGCAGGGAGCTGGAGGGGGAGAGAGTGCTCTGAGGTCGGCTCTGAACTGCTGAACCTCCAGCCGTAAATATAACCTGCTTAATGCAGTCTTCCCACAGTGCTTCAGAGTAATGGAACGGGGACAGCAGCCATAAAGGAAGGATGTTCAGAATCTACAGTCCAAACTACAGTCCAAAGAGAATGTCCTCAGAGGAGAGATAATCTGAAGCAGCGTGTTGAATTGAGGTCCATATATTGTGAAACAAAAGTGAAATTTGGTCCTTTGAGGCCACCATAGCAGAGCGTAGAGGAAGTGATTCAGTTAGGAAAACATGCAATAGCGTCAGGACAACATCAAAGTGCCTTAAAGAGGGGGAGGAATACTTCTGTGGTGTCATCAATGGCCTTGCCATCCAGCTCGGCCGCTCATGCTGTGGGGTTTTATCGGATCGCTGCAGAGATCTAAGGAAACCCATTCTTAACCGGCGCACAGAGCCGTGCTCGGGTAAACAAACAAAACCCAGAGAAAGCGTTCGGCTGCCCATGACCGGTTCATTCGCGTCCTATCCAAACACTTTCTGTGGATTTTATTACAAATCTTTTTTTCTACAGTGAAAATGAACAAATAATTTAAGCACCGGATAGACGTACTTTAAATTCCAACATTAAAATAAGATCAATGGTAAGGTTAGGGCTGTGTCGGTATTCTGTATTACTGGTTACCGTGGTGATGAACTGACGCCGTGGTGATGAATGAATCAGCAGTGTAACACGGTGGCTCTTTTCTCCGTCATTATACTGTCTGAAGTGACGGCAGCACTGGCCAGATCTGAGAGGACGGTGCGAGTGGGCTGCACACAACCTGACACTCTCTCCTCACGCGTCTCCTAAAGATGTTCTTAATGTGACTTCCACTGAAATCTAAGACCAATTTTGCATTGAAAATAAACACGAAAATACTCTATCCAATGGATATTTACTGTAGGCAAAATGACACCCATTGATTTTCAGGACATCACATGAAAAATGTCAGCAATGCACAGTGAGCGTCGAACGATAGCAAGAAGCAGCTGCATATATTATATGTGTCGCGCTCATGAGGTCCTGTATATGGGCAGCCATGTTGTCTACAATTCCGTTCCCATCATAACTGGTCAGTCATGAAGCCCATTTATACTTTGTTGACTCTTTCAAAATGTGTCACTCAACAAAAATGAAGGTGTCGCATGAAGTTTGGCATTTATACAACTTGTTTAAATCGCCATGAGCTAAAACGAAAATTATTTTAATTAGTTTATCTTATGTTCTGTTGATATAATTTTAAAGTGAAGGCATTTAAAAACTGGATTTAAATATTACTTAACTTCAAGTTGTGTCGGCCTTCATAACCCCAACAACAATTCACATCCCACATACGGGAGTTTACCCCGCCAACCACAGCCAATTAGAAAGAGGGGGTTTGGCCTTAGATAACCTTTTACATTATTTATCATGCTATCAGAGTCAAAGGAAAACAATGTTTGTGTTCGTGTTATTGAAAACCTAATGTTTAAGAATTTGTACGCTATGCTATACTGCATGCTCTCAGAACTTCAGCCCAAACCATGTAAAAAAAGCTCCAGACTAGCGGGTGTCCACATACTTTTGGTCATATGCTATCATTTTTGGGCGATAAAACAATCTTAGCTGGGAAGAGCGTTTTGTGTTTTACAATACCAAGGCAGGAGTTCTTTTGGACAGTAAATGGAAAAAAAAAGAAAATACTTTGACGTAACGATTTGATAAGTGCTAACACCTGAAGGCGTTCCAAAGGCAGATGTCCCTGCGCGCTGCCTGCAGGTGGAAGGAGGAGGGGGAGGCCATGGAGACTAAGCGTGTGACCCCCAGCCCTTGTGAATGAGCCTTTTTCAGCTGACACCTCACCAGATGGTGCGGAATGCGGGCGGGAGCGCTCTGAATAAATGGCTCGAATTCAATGCGGCTAGAATGGCCAATTAAAGCAGTCGAGGAGAACGGAGTGGACTGCAGACTTTGCCCACTCAATTATACCCTCAGATGTGCTTCACACAGCCAGTGGGTGCAACTGCTGGCTCATTGATTGGGGAGGGGGGGGGGGGGGCGATAAGTTTAAGTGACTTCTGGGCTGCCAGAAGACTGGAGTCCAGAGAGTCTCAGATGATTTGACTGCCAGGCTTTTACAGTCCCTCACCATAGAGACGCCTTAATGAATGGCACATTAAAATACCTGGGTATCTGTTTCCGGATTAAATTCTGGCTTTAGGATTATGATTGAATATTGAATACAGCTGTTGGCTGTACGACAGTGGGCCCTGTGCGAGCCAGCACCCGAATGATATATTTGTGTATGTGAAAATGAATTCAGAGTTCAACCTGAACTCATGGTCAGACCCTGTGGGCGTGTAGGACGCACACTGCTACAATGCGCCACGCGCTCCTGTCAGCGTGGGAGTTCTGCAATCGGACACCTCATCGACCGCAGAGGGGCGGCCGCTTTTAGAACCTCGGCCATTTTTAGAATACCGAGGAAGCGCACAGGGACCCTGGCACTGGAGAAAAAAAAAAATCGCAGCCTGTTCGTGGAACGTGTGGAGGGTGTCGGTCTTCGCTCGGTACATTGACGGGCAGTCTACGTGTGTATCATGGGTGGAAAGGAAAATGACTGACATGCAAAGGACAGAAGCCCACGGTCACTCCGACCATACCAGACAGCCTCTTCTGCCGTCTTCAGTCACACGATAAACCGTCTTCCACAGGCTCGTCAGGAGCCCGCTGCTGAACAGGTCCCTGAGTGTGAAACGGGTAGAAGGCACTTCATTCTTTCTCAAACATAAGTGCGCAAAAAAACATTTTTGATGCCTAAAGGGTTTCAAAATCAGTTGGGGGGAGAAAAAAAATGAGCGCAACACACCATGAGCTTTGCACAACAAATATCAGATTCAAAAGTGAGGTTTCACACAACAGCGGCGGAGGTCAGCGGAGCGTGCCGTGCGGTGAAACGGAATGGCTTCTCCGCGCCGGTTTGCTCCAGGCGCAGCGATCAGCTGGAGATAGCGTGGGGCGAGCCGCGCTAGCGGGAAATTAGGGCCGAAATGGCGCCTCTGTAATTGGTGTAGCTGCAGTCATCAAAGGCTCCCAAATGGAGCAGAAAAGGTTCCTGCCACTTGACAAATTCATTCACCCAGGGGGTGCGATGCTCACAGCTTGGCCAAGAAAAAAAAAAAACAGAAAAACAAAGCCGAACAAAACAAAACAAAACAAAAACAGAACTTCGACATTGTGACGACAGAGCAGAGAAAACAAAGACGCAGCCCCGAGGGTCAATTCCATGGCTCTTTACACCCAAGAACCGGAAGGGCAGATTTAATTGCGTCTCCAGGAAGAGGAGGAAAAAAACACAGAGCGGCAAAGAGAAGCATAAAATGCCCCGAGCCATAGAGATCATAATGGCACAGTGCAATCAGAATGGCTCTTACTGTTTTGTAATTACTGGTTTAACTGCGCGGCTGGAAATCAATAGTAGTGATTGATACACGACAAATCCGTAGTGATTTGTCGTGTAGCCTACTTATACCTACTCACTCTCGCTGTGGCTAACGCTAGCTTGCCGGCTAATGCACGCAGAAAATAGCTAAGAAGCTGATCGGCCAGATGTAAACTTACATATATGAAAGAGAAAATGCCTGATATATGCGGTGTTCAGTGTATGGCACAATTTTCCACATGGTAGATAAACAGATAAATGAAATGGATTAGATGGATTACACAGACAGACAGGGTCAGTTTACATACAAAGAAAGGCCGCCATTTTCTTTAAAAGGAATCAGTTGGGGAGAGAAGAGAGTCGGATGCAGAAAGACTAATGAACTCAGAGAGCTCTCTCATCACTTTGGCTAAAGAGCTGCACTCACTTCAAAGGCCTGATTCAGAGTGGGGGCCCTTCGGAGAGCGCATTTTACCAAGACTGTTCAAGCACTTCTCAGCTGAAGCACTCTCTCCTTTATCGCCGTCTGAAACCGAAACAGAACATCTTGCAGACTGAATGCCTCCTCAGTACTCTGATGGGCTCCATATTGGTCAGGTTATTATAAAGGCAGTGTTTGTGTTCCTCTCCACAAGAGATGCTGTGATTAGGTCCTAATGGACAAGCTCCAGAAAAGACTCCTCAATTCATTATAAATTTGTATAAATAATTAAATAAATACAGTAAATAAAATACCAGGCTAGATAAAGGTGACTCACATTCAAGACAATGCGACACACTGGTCATATCCACATCTGAGAACACCACATCCACTGCGTGTGTGTGCGTCCATTTGCATGTTGGGTGCAGGGAGGGTGGGGGTGGGGAGGGCTCAGTACACATTTCAAGAGAAATTGGAATAATAATCTCACTTCATGTCATCCAATTTCAGAGGATAATTTGTACACCCTGTAGAATAAACATGAACATTTCAGTATTAAAATAAACCGCATTAAAACAAACATTTCAGCATTAAAAGTCAAAACAGAGAGCTTTCATCCTTCTCCCGGTCTTATGAGGGTCAAAGAGGGAGGTCCTCTTGTCCAAACCCAGCTCCTGACAGGAGAAGAGGAGCACGCACTCCGAGCCCCCTCAGACAGGAAGTACAGCAGTGTGAGCCTGCATAATACTCTTCATTTAAGCGCCCTGGGAGGCTAACAAACACACTTTGCTAAGCTGTAGCATGGCACTCATTCACTCCTTCCAGTAATGTGCTGCTTTACATCAAATGTCCTGAGCAGGAGGAGGAGCGAAGCAGAAACCTGCTGCAGCAGAATTAACAGGGCAAAGCAGATTTTTTGAAGAGGTGATTTAGTTCATCTTTTTTGGTCTTTTTCCTTTGTCTCTAGCGATATACCGTATTCTAGGCGATTGTTTCCTTGTTTTCAGGAGGCTAACTGCGTAGCGGGTAGCGCTACAAACCCAGCGTGGAGGAGAAGAGCGCGCCGTGGCTCACCGTCACAGGACGCTGCACACCCATCTGAGCCGGCCAAACGGGAGGAGGCGGGACTTACCAAACACCACAGAACAAGAGGAACAAGAGCCACCGAGAGGAGCCACCGGCTCGTTAGGAACTCATTTCAATTCCCAATCACAAGGCCGCCTGCAAACTCATCTTATTGTACTCGTAATGTACGTAGCGTACAAGCCGTTAGATTAAACTGGAATTTGGGATGTCGTACCCTCACCCATAAAGCCTCAGGGCTGTATGAGGGGCGAGATGGGGGTGTGATGGGGGAGTGCATATGGAGGACAGTTACCTTCACGAAAAAGTCACATGGGAAATTTGGCTTTTCACATGTGAAAATTACAATTTCACATGAAAATGTATCATGTCAAGTGCAAATTAAAATAGTCACATGAAAAAAAAACTGTCACATGTGAGCTGGACATTTTCACATACTATTGATTTTTTTGACATGTGACAAGTTTCCACATGTGAAAAGAAAATAGGTGACAATGAGTCATTTGCATCTTCATATTTTCATACTACAATTTTCATGTGAAAACAAACCTTAAAATAGATTGGTTGCCTTCCGCTCTCATCTTACATGATGGATTATTCTTATACTGGAGTTCGCATGTGCACTCTTCATATGTTGAGTGTTCACGTGTGATCTTTTCATAAGGGTACACGCACCCTAGTCTCTGCCGCCTGCCTCTAACTCCTCAGGATTTAGTGTTTAAACCGCTATTCAGTATTTAAACCGCCACCGATTCCCCCTTCTCTCCTCACTTCACTTCACTAACGTAGTGAAGAAAAACGTCATTGACTGAAAGCAAGGTCCGAGGAACCAAAGATTATGAAAAAAAATCTCATGAATGTTCCCCGTGTCACATTGCAGACACATAAGAAGCTGACACGCAGTCTGCGGAGTCTCTCTGCGGTGCATCCGATAAGATGGAGCTCATGGTGTGAGACGCTTCAATCAGTGAGCAGGGGGATAAGGCTGAGGTGCAGGTGGCCGTATTTAACTCGGCCAGGAAAGGATAAGCTCCGTTTCCCCCTCTCTTCTCCATTACGGTCGGGGCCAGAGCATCACCGTTCCGCCGGCGGCCGTGCGGCCATGCGGCCATGCGGCCATGCGGCCATGCGGCCTGCGCTCTCCCGGAGGCCTCGCAGGGCCGGGACACAGGAACACGTCGCGCACGGCGCTGGGGTGCCGCCTGCGGGGATATAATCTCTGCGCAAACCCAGCGACCCCATCCTCATTTCTGTATCGAACGCTGGATTCCTACCGCATTTCTCACAGCTGGGAAGAGTCGCGGTTTGTGTTTTATCCATCGATATAACCCTTTCTCTTAGCTCTCTCCTGCAAATTAGATTTTAATCTCAACAAGTCTTCCCGGTTCAATAAAGGTCAAATAACATATAATACAACCTTTATCGAAAAGTATGACTCATGTTATCCTTTATCTATTACTAGACTTTATTTATGGTTATCCACTTCACACTTTCCATTCGCAATACAAAGGCAGATAACTGAATAATTGAAATAAACATCCTTTGTTGTGTACGATATCAACAAATCATGTGACCCAGAGCCAAATGCTATTTCCATAAAAGGAACTTCTAAATTTCTCAGTAATATTTTAGATACGCATGCACACACGCACGCACGCACACACGCATGCAAGCTCACACACCACCCGCAGCCTGAATCTAACCAAATAAAAATCCAAGACATCACACAGAACCAAGTTTTGTTTTCTCTCATTTCTTTGTTTTTTAAGTGATGCATTCATCCGCGCCCGTTTGACAGTATCTGCGTGACAAACTTCAACTGTGACAAAAAACATCTGCTCAGACTCCAGCAGCCGAGGCGGCAGGAGCTTGTGTGTGTGTGTGTGTGTGTGTGTGTGTTACCGTGTGTTTTTTTTTTGGGGGGTGGGGGGGGCGCAGTGTTTTGTATAAGTGGCCCATGGGGATGGACAGAAGGCTGCTCAGATTACAGTGCTCTCTGTGCAGCTTGTGGGAAAGAGTGTGTGATATGGGGGACTGACACATTATTTTTCACTTTTTAAACCATGTGACAGCTGAGTGGCTTAATTATTTTGGGACTGGACTGTAACCTGAAGATTGCTGCAGCTAAGTCCTGGCTGGCAGCCAGTTGCACTGTACTTTTTCAAATAAAGGTTCTAAATCCCAACTGACATAATAAATATCCACATGGATTTTCTAAAATGGAGGATATGCTTTTCTGGACAGGCTAATCCACAAAAATCAAATCTGATACGAGTGTCGGTAGTGGAACTGAACGTTTTTCTGGACGTATCCTCATATGCAGGAAGAGCATCTAAATAAGTTATGTACACATCTGCACAAAGCTTTTACACCTGACCTGAACACTGTGGTGAGGCTCTGCAGCCAGAGCCTACCCCGGTGACCCAACACCCGCGGAGATAAGACGGGGCGAGTCACCCAAACGGCCTGGCTTTCCGTCTACTTGACGAATTGACCCAGACCTGCCGAGCGCTTGTTTCCAACCCCGCGGTGCGGAGATGACGGATGACTGAACACCGCGAACGCTGTCTCTGATAAGCCTGGCGTCTGCTCAGGGCTGCCTGTCATATTCTCGCTAACTGAGGAGGCAGGCGGAAGGGAGGCGGGGGCAGGTTCTCTAACGCCGCTGCAGAAAAATGAGAGGGCTCCGATACTTAAGAAGACCAGCGTGTGCCCACATACCCCAGTGTCTCTGTACCACGGTCGCAGATGGCACGAACCTCGCTGTTTATTAACTCTTCAGTCAGGCCCGGTCCGTCTGCACTAATAGCCCTGCAGTCGATCGAACCGGCGCGCCGGTGAAAAACAAGTAAAGCTGGAAGAAAAACAAAAAGGACAAAAACAGGAGGTCCCTCTGGTCACTTTTCATCTCACAACACCTTGCTGTACGCGTGTCCCTCCGTGTGTTTAATGGCTACCAGATGCCCGCCACACACGTGTGGCATGGCATGTTTAATGGCTGCCAGACGGCAGCCCAGATCAGACGCCGCGCGTGTGCGAAAGCAAAACCTCTTCACAGGCCGGCCAGGGGAAACGAGGAGGTGAAAATGCGCTACCTGTACATACGGAGGAAACCGGTGTCTGTCCCAATGCATTCAGTCATGCACTGTACCAGAACACCTCCAAGGCCACTGGCACACCAACTCATCACACCAGCTCACCTCAGACACTATTCTCTGCTGCATCCGAAGGCCCCTCCTCCTTGACGTTATCAGTGCGACTGATTGGGCAATGAGGCTTCATACATCACTGTACGATGTAGGAGGAGCCAGATTACCCTGCCTATTACTGACCAAACAGATTCTTCATTGCAAAAACACAACCGTTCACTGAAATCACAGTCATCACGAACATACCACAGTTCCGGTCACCTGAAGCCAATGAAGCCATGCAAAATGACCCACGGGTCTCGCAGTCTATCCAGGTTTATTTTGGCTTCAGGGGAATCTGAATGACTCTATTGCAGAAACAGAACTGTAAGAAACATAAGGATCTGGGCGTATAAGCTGACCAGTGAACTCGTGCAAGTAAAGCTCAGGAATACAGAACGCGGTGTGTCGTATCTGGACTCGGTGGGCAGATGTGCGGGGGCCGGGGCCGGGGCCGGGGCCGGGGCCGGGGCCGGGGCCGGGGATGGGGGCCGATCTCGGCACCAGATAGCTAGCCAGCGCAGCGCCTTAGTGCACATATCAGGTTACAGCCCTGGTTACAGGCCGGGATTCGGCTCCAGGGGTAGGCTGCCCTTATCTTCCTGGTTCCAGGGATAAGAGCAGCCAGGCGGTTCATGAGATCACATAATATGCTCATGAGATTGCTGCGCCTCAGCAGGAATGAGGTAATGCTGCTGCAACATTACAAAGACACCTGAGAAGCAGCGGGCTATGGATTAGCCAACAGGTGGGAATAGCTCGTCATCTGAGGGGAAACTCACTCTCACTCTCCGCTGTTTTAAGTGGTGCACCACATGCTGCATCAGATAAAATCTGCAGTAAAAACATAATATTTAAGTAAGAGTAAGAATGCTGAGAACCTACTGCAGTATTTTTCAACCGTATGTCCTTTTTCCTTAATTTAAAAAAGGGATGTGTGGCTTACACAATGAATTGACAGTAATGTAACAGGGTACTGTGGTATTCATGGAGACCCATCTGTTTAAAGATCCTGCTAGTACTAGGGATGATGATGATAATTATGATGATGGTGATTCTTATTGTTATTACTATTATTTGTAATAGTAGTAGTAATCGTTATGGGACACTGTATGATTTTCTCTACGTGATGACAAGCTGATTAGTCCTCATGATTACTTAAGCACTTAAAGCCTGTTTCTTTAGCAGCAGACCTGCTCAAAGGAGACACAGATCATTTTCTCCAGTGTTAGTTCACACAGAACACCAGGATGGGAATAAGTGAATAAGCAGACAACATCTATCCTTCTCATTCCTATAATTATCAGGCATTACTAGACTGACAGGCTACAGACATTGTTTCAGAACTGTTTTATTGAGCTATTCTGGGAAATGAAGACATAAAAATAGACAAAGCTAGGCTACATCTTAGAAATCATGGCCTAAGATTTCAAACAATTAACCTTAAGCCTACAGTGTTGTGTCTCCAGTGTGCACACAGCCCAAGAAGACGGAGGACAAAAATGATAAAGAATAGGGCATTGTGGGAAAACAATGTGCTAAATGACGTTAACCAACCCTTGCACTTAACAAGGTTCCACACTAAAACAATTAAAAAAGAGAGAGGGTGACAATTAAGAACACAAACGTGCGATGGGAGAGTCTGCGAGTGCATCCGCTCGCATTTCATTTACATTTCCTTCCCTTGGTTTGGTGCCCCCTCTGAAGGACTGTCCCCTAGGTGACCATCTCTGGTGCCTGTGCCTAGCGCCACCCCTGAAGCAGCCTGTGTAACATGTCACGCCCATTTCCCAGTGTTTCATTTTCCACCTTGTGTGTACAGAGTAGGCACCTCAATAAAACCGCCTTCTGCCCTGCCTCTCTTCACTGACTGCTTGTGCTGCCCACACAAGTGGCTGAGCACCCCTACAGCAGTGGTCAGAATAAAATGTAAACTGTGAATGGCACTGAAAATGTCATCAATACGAGGGCTTCAAAACACCAAAGGCGCAAAAAAAATTTAATAATAAAGAGACTATCAGTTCAATGTTTCACGTTATGTTAGACAAGCTGGCTAAAATAGCATTGTTTAAATGCTGCTCTGTGCTTGGGATATTTAGGAGTTATCTAATCAAGGCCACAACGAGGGTGCTCAAGCCAGGTCGGGTTCCACACAGACTCCTGATGTTTGGACAGCTTGGCTCCAACTGTATCATTCCCATTGGCTTCTGCATTATCAGTGCATTCATGGACAACTGTTACTATTCTCCCTTATCTTGTTTATATTTACATGGAATAAAGATGAGATCTTTGCCAGGCCCTTTTTTGGTGGCAAGCTTCTCTTATTAGCTGAAGATTACATTTTCATTTAGCTAGTATTTTAGTTCCTGTGGTAAACCCAAGCGGCCATAACTGGGTTGCGTTTTTGAAGCTCACCTCCTGGTCTTGTTGAGAGACGTTGCTCACTAGCGCCAGTCGCAACAGGTGTTTTTTCTTCGTCTAATGTCTCCGCATTTGCCAATTTAAGTTATTTTGTTATTTGGAAGAGATTGTAATATTTTGTGGAACGAATCAAGGACAGTTCGCATCCCTGCTAAGTGACTGTATCTGATGCAGTTAGTGGATGACCAGTCTTCATGCCCATATAAGGGTCCCCCCTTTTCCCTGCTGCACAGTCTCAGGCTCCAATTTGTACAACATGACGGCCCCCACAAACTGCACTCCCTGGGCTTCAAAATGCTTTTCACCTGGAGAGTCAGTGGGCGGCGACACAGTGACTTGGCCCATATTGTTTCTCCTGTCAGTGGGTAATTCTCGACAACATAAACAAACCTACTCATCTGCGCATGGCCAGGTAGCCAAACGAAGTGAGATAACAGCCAATCAAAACACTGTAATTTCATACTTGGACTTGGTTACTAACCCAGGGGAGTCCACACACCCCACAAATGTATTGAATCATTGATAATTTCCAAGACGGATTACAAAATGGAACACTTACGCGAACAAATTTTCTATTGATTTTTTAACCACAGTGAATTCAGTTTCTAATAATGACATATTATACTTTTGTATATTATTACAGTTATTGTAGTTTTCATTAGACATTAAAAATTCAGATTTTCTGATAACATTTTTTTCTAAGCGATTAAGAATCTGCCAAAGAGTACTTGTTTTCTCGACTAAATGGTTTGAAGGAGGGGCCCTGATGTCTAAATACTGAGAGCCACAGAAACGACTCATATTTGCTTAAGGCAATGTCCATTCCTTAAGTTTTCATGGCTTTGGTTAAGTTCACAGTTTATATATATGCACTTTAACATAGCTACGTTACAAAGCAACTACAATTAATGACTTGGTGTTAGGAACGTCTTTAATTAAAAAATTAAATTAAACCGCCAGCAGAAAGTTGTGTCCCACATGTCATTTCTTACTGCTCCACAGCTCATAAGAGTCAAATCTTGATTTGAATAATAATGGTGCATTAATGAATTCATTTTAATTATTATGTAAATGAACCAGGGGATGAAACATCTATTAAAGATGAAGAAATGGTCCATTAATGTAACTGGCATTCATTAAGCTGAAGGTGGAAGCTAAATGCTTTCCATCTGAAATGATGAAGCCAGCCATTTTTATCGTTTACACTGCTTGATGTATCATTTTAATATTAAGAATGAATTTGTTTAATAAACGGAAAGGCTCATGCAAAATTAAGTATGCTCACGGAGTGAAAAAGTAAGCGGATTGTCTAAGCTAATTCAATTTATCCATGAAAATAAATGAACCTGTGATCAACAATACAATCCAATATAGCTTTGCCTTCGAGAATAAAACCAACCCGTTGAATGAAAGAACTAATTCAATAGAACTGCCAAAATATCTTTTTAGAATTTTCCAAAATCAAATGAATTGCTACAACACTGACATGTCTATGTGTTTTCATGTATATTAGTGATATACAGCAATTACAATTACAATTATGAACTTCCTTTTGTATAAATTAACTATTATACAGTATATATAATACCCTACTGTGTATAGTATACCATACCATAAGGCATATTGCATATGCTTAATTATTTCAATATCTTTTAGAGACACCATATATATTTAGTACATAATATATCCTTATGTGTTCATCTCACATGTCCAGTTGCTAGCCTGGTTAGTTGCACACGGTACTGTTGGCTGTGCTCCATGGCCAGTGATTTAAAGCACAGCAGACAGATGACACATTCAGTAAATCTCTGATGGAGACCGGCTCACAGGGGCCATGTTCATAAGGTCAGCAAACGCCGCGGCTAGAAGCTTCCCCGGGCCATTCTAAAGCCCTGCCCGGAGTCTTAATGGCCTGTCACAGCCGACTGAGTCTAAAGCCACTGCAGGAAACTCCTTTTTCTGAGGGGGCCAGGTCATACTTAATTGTTCAGGATCCTCTATTCAGGAAATGGTTGTGTGAAGACTGAAAAGCCGGCATTAAACCTGCCATGTACCGACGACAAATCCCATCACAGCACTTTATAACAAGTGCAGAAATACGGTAGACTGCTGAGAAAGAACGATCTGTCCTTGGTTGCATCTTTTTTCACAGAAACCGGGGAATGATAACTATACAGAATGTGGACTTCTGTTTGTAACACACAAAAAACCCAATAAAAATATTCAAACACTACATAAGGTACTAGAAGGAGTCAGAAGGAACTACACTTTGACTTCAGTGGCGATTCTTTGTCTAAATCAGTTTGCTGATATGAATGTTTCCATACCGAACCGATTACCATTGACTTGGTCTTGACACATCAGAATTTCACTTGTTGAATTACTAACGCGTATAACTGGTTCCCTCTCTTGAAGTCTGGATTCATCTGTAATTTCACAGTGATTTGAATGTCGTACATGTGCTGCCAGAAGGGTTAACAACAAAATTACCGTTTAGACTAAATTACTGCAGATCCAGCAGCAACAAAGCACACCCACGCTACCAGAAGAGCAGTAATACACTGACAGTGGCACTGATAAGGGATCCTTGTAACTAGAGGGTTCTGGGCTCTAATCCCAGTTGGAACACAGCCACCGCGCAGACACATGATTATTCTACAAAACCGGTCCACACGAGCTTCAGTGCGATTTCCAGAAGAGATGCGTCTGTTCCCCCCACAAAGGCAGCTCATAAACTGTGTGTGAACTTTCTACAGCGCAGAGGGGAGCGCTCCCCTTGATCTCCCTCGCTGCTTTATTTTAAGAGCCAGGTTCGTCTCCATGTCGTCCGTTCACAGCGGCCAGGCCGCGATTAGGGGATCTGTGAGCGCTTTGTACCTCTGACAGCGAGGAGATAAGCTACTTTGATGTAGCTCCTACTCGGGGGTATGGTAACAATTATGTGACACTAATAGTCACAATCCAGCATTATTAACTGTTGCTTGGTTAAAGATGTCTTTGAATAGGATATTATCACAATTAAGAAATGTTACTTCACCTCGTTTGAGATGCTTGTATACCTGTCTGTTCTCGTTATTACTTTGCTGCTTTGTCTTCTTTCCATCTGTAAGCAATCAGATCATCTACAGATAAAATAATGATGAAAGCCAAAGTATTTCCTTTACACTCCTCCTCTTCCCCCCCTCTCTCTCTCTCTTTCTCTCTCTTTTTCAAATGTGAAGAACAAACACAGAGTATTGTATTCCCCAGTTGGATCAACAGCAAAACCAACAGTGAAAGGAAAAATAAAAATTGAATGAGATTCATGATAATGACAAGAACAGGAGTAATATTACAGATCCGCACAGCAAGAAGACCTATTCATTTTTATGGAAAATATAAGAATCGTCGGGTAAATCATCAGTACATATGTGCTAGCGCCTGATTGGCTGTCTTTCCACCCCGAAAGGCAGGTGGGGGCATCTCTGCCAGGGAACCTAGCAGCAGTCTGCCATGACTGACAGGGAGCGACAGACACTCACAACAGCGCGGGCAGGTAATTAATTTCAGCAAACGACCACCGCGTCTGTCAGCCTTTATAAATGACTGTTTATGCGTTATGGGCAATTTACCTGCGCCATTGAGAGGAGAGGACAGGAAATATCTCAGACTACACACAGAAAAGAGAAACAGAACGCCAGCGGTCTGATATTATGCACTTCGCTTTATTTTTTTCTGCATTTCAGAAGATATTTCTTCCAAAAATGTAATTGAAGAGCATGTCAGGTTGGAGGCACAAGGAAAAGATAAACAGACATTAATTGTCAGGTAAGCAGATAATTGGAATCTGGATAAACAGACAGATACACCCTGTACCCTGTGTTTCCTGTGAAACGTATTGTTCCTGAATACCAACACAACAAAAGCGGCAAACCGCTTTCTTTCCTCCCCGGAATGCCACTGGACTGTGAAGAGCTGTGGGCTGACGGTCGGTGTCTCCCAGGAATGTGCACTGAATCTCGTGGAAAATGAAGGGAAAAAATGGAAATGTTTTGAAAACACTGTATTCAATTGTGCGCAGTGTCAATGGGAGGCGGATTTCTCGGGCAATTCCACAGCTATGGCCCCCGTGACCCCGGCTGAATGAGAGGAATGGAGAGCGAAAGAGGGAGGGAGGGAGGGAGAGAGAGAAAGAGAATGGGAACAAGAGAGGCAGGGGGAGAACGGTTTGGGTGGGCCCCATAGCAGGAGAAGACAGAAGGGCAGATAAATATTATCGTAATTTAGTTCACCGCTCTCTAGCGGAACAGAACTCTACAGTACTCCATTGTGAAACGGGCCGATTCTCTTACACTCCAGGAAGAAAAAGACTGGAGACCAGCAGACCTGCAGCATCTCGGAAAGCAACTGAAGGGCCGGTTTTTACAAACAGCTCGGAAAAATGTTTTAAACCCCTCAGGAGAGCGCGAGCCACACAGGCACAGGATAAACAGTGGACACAGCAGCGTAATGGATCCAGCAGGATGTAACGGGGCCAGATAAGAGCCTCTTCCAGGTGTACATTTCCCTGGCATTTGGCAGTTGGGCAGGAGCTTCAGTCGGCATCCAATATTTCTATGGAGGGGGGGGGCAAACCAGCTAAGGTTTCTCATGTGTCCCCACCCTGCAAATTCTCCACCACAAAATGTCAGCGAGAAACATGTCTGTGCAATTACTGCTATAGAAATATACCTGCCCTTTATCACTAAAGGTGTGTGCTTCCTGACAGGCTGTGCTGACTATGACACAGGCTGACTGCACAGTGAAAAACTGAAAAGACAGCTTGTCCAGGTGAAACGCTGGTTCCCACTCATTCCAGTGTCTGAAAATTGAACGAGCAGCATCCTGAGTTTCGGAGCCGTGAGTGAGAGAGACCGAGAGTTCCTAACAGGGAGGAACCGGAGAGCAGTAATCACTTTCGGGAATGATTACACGCTTCCTGTATTGCCTAGTTACTAAACGGAGGAGTAATACACACAGCGTAACAAACTCAACAGAGGCCCTGACACATGGCATGTAACCTTCCAAGAAAAGAAAAAAAATGAGAGAGGACAGAAAGAGAGAGAGAGAGAGAAAGAGGGAGAGCGGGGAGATAAAGAAAGGGGGAAGTTGCCCAATAGCTTCACTCAATAACAACTCTTCATT